>NC_143147.1:66504468-66655762 GCF_059928025.1 Delphinapterus leucas | reverse complement strand
AGTTTAACAGCTGTCAGTGATAGCGCTATATGTTGGTTAATGTATACATCATGAAAAAGTGCAGGCAGGATTGGGAAGAAATGAAGACATTAGTCGGCCTGGATGCAATTCCTAGCATTACCGTTATTTAACACATGACTTTGAACAAATTACCTAACAACTCAGGGCCTTAAATTTCTCTGTGTAAAATGGGAAAAGAATTCACATAGAGCTGTGATGGGGAATAAATGGTACTTAAAAAAAAAATGGTACTGTACATGTGACACAATTACAACAGTTCCTGGTGCTTAGTAAAGGTGGTTAGATAGATAGATAGGGAATTTAGTTATTAAGATATCCTTACAGTTTAATATTTACTGAATCAAAGCAATGAAGACACAATTGTCCTTAAGCATCTCTAATGCTAGCACTGATCCTAATTTCAATTGATTTCTCCCGTACCCCATCTTCTAAATCCAAAACATATTCATCCTCTGGAATGTGAGTGTGATGCAGTCTTTGTTGTCAATCTAAGTATCAATACATGGATTGAGAAGAGAAGTAGATGGCAGTAATTATTATCACTCTTGGCCCAGGGTCTTCAAATGACCCATATGCTCTTAGAGAAGTCACAAACCTTCATTTTTAACATGAGGTTTTTTGTCTCTGTGTTCTTTATCTGCCTTTTCTGTCTCACCGGATCTTTTATATCCAGCCCCTTCTCTCACGAGGGCAAAGGGCTGCAGTTGCCCATCGTGCTCATAACTGAAGTGCTCAACAGAGACCTTCCAACATGATTCATCGTTTATGTATACACGCTGTTCGCATCCTCTAGAGAGTAAACAACTCAAGATCTGTCTTTGGGTCCCCACCAGAACCTACCACAGAGTCCCTGGGAAAAGGTTCTGTAGACACTTGCTGAATTAAGTTAAACAATAAATGTGAAAATAACATAGTATAACCATATGGAATGGTGGTCAAGATTGAAAACTAGGTTGTTGGATTAGTATTTTAGTGGAGCAAGTGTGTCTCTTTCAGTAAGGATGCCAAATTCCCACATTTGGATACAAACATTTGGCCATCATTATTGATCTATGCCAGGTATTTTCCTATGCTATTTTTACTTTATTGTTGATTTTATGGTGAGATTCAAATAGCGTCAATAGACTAGCATAGTGCTTAACCCAAAGATGGGTAATTCAAATATTTAACTTAAAAAAAAAAAAAAACAATAGGGAGAGTGGGATTGACACATACAGTCTTGACACTATGTATAAAATAGACAACTGATGGGAACATACTGTAGAGCACAGAGAATTCTACTTAATGTACTGTGGTGACATAAATGGGGGGAAAAATCCAAAAGGGAGGGGATATATGTATATATATATATATATATATGGCTGATTCATTTTGCTATGCAGTAGAAGCTAACACAACAACATTGTAAAGCAACTATACTCCAATAAAAAGTAATTTAAAAAAACAAAGGGGAAAAAGATACAAAGTATCTTGGTGGAAGTAAGTTTGCACCTCTCGTTACGACTATTATATGATCTCTTTTTCTACTATTCCAAATAATTTCAGGGGAAAATTGTAATAATCGTAGACATTGTGCTTATGAGACTTGAGGCTTGAACTGAGTAGACGAGATTCACTCAAACGTCAGCAGGATTAATGCAACACATCCCAGAAATGAATGAAGCATAATCTTTTCTCGGATAGATCTCACTTCACTCCCTGAGATCCATGAATAGTATTTATTCCTAATGCAGCTAAATGGGAGAATTAAAAAGAGGGGTAAACGCATCAGTGGCAGGTATTCTGCTCCTGGCAGGTCTCTAATTCTATTTCCCATTTGACATATCATTTCATTTCCATTTTCCCTACATGTAATATGGGAACTTTCCATAATAAACGGTCCTCTAATTGGCCACTTCTTTGATTGGCATTTTTGATTTTTTTTCAAGGAGTCTATCCGTCGTCCCTTTCACAAATTGCAAAAATAAACGAAAAAACTGAACCGCCTGCCATTGTTGGGCAGAATTTTCTGAATTTGTCTTGAAGCCAAGAGAATTTATCTGACTGTCTGGGGAGTATCGAGGCAGATCTCTTATTCTCAAACAGATACCAAAGTTGCCTGAACAAATGGTTTGTGTTAGTCGGAGAAAGACAGTGAATCTAAACCATGTGCCTCTGGACCTTGTGGTTTCAAGTTGAACCACAAGCAACAAGAAGAACTGTCAGTCTCTAGTCTTGATTTCAGCCAAGCTCATGGGGAAGAGAAAGACTGTCAGTACCACCTCGTGTTGTCTTAATACGGAGACCTGGGAGCTCGTGCAGCACCGGCGAGCCCGCAGTTGTGTGAAAATTAAGAGATGGGATTCAGGGCAGCAACCAGAGGGACATAATGAAGATGTACAATTTTTCTCCATGGGCATCCCCACGTGGTAAAGGTAGCAAATGGAAGCCTTTCTGAGGAACAGAAACAACCCAGGGAGGCAAAGGAACATAAAAATCTGGCGTCGTCTTATAGCTATCATAAAGCTGAAGGAAAACGTCCTAGAAGAATTAGTTTGGAGACCCAAGACGGTTAAGGTTACTAGACCAGAAAAACAAGAAAGACAAATTTCTAAGTGGTACCATTCATCAAACTCCAAAAGCAACGTGGGGACGTTATAAAGGATATTAAGTGCTATTTTATATCACAAAGGTGAGAGAATCATTTAACCGCGTATAAGTGCTGCTTCCTCGGTGAACACAGGCATGCCTTAACCAAGCCATTTAGAGTACAAAAAAAAGACTCTGAACAATGGAGTGAGGCTTACTTTTAAGTTATCTAGCACTGCAAGGGATAGTAAAAGTGGCTTCTGCCTCTTCTACCTTGCCTTCTCCCTCTGAGATAAAGAGCTTCTTTATCTCAGAGGAATTTATTTTAAGTAGCCAGCATGTCCATCAGTTTAGGGAAAGGAACAAAGAGCAACCAAGAAAAGTAAATATTCATCACAATTCACGTTAAATGTTCTGATGTGGAAAACTGTCATAGGCTCCAACACCTCTACGTAAGAGACAACAGAAAGCAAATAGTAACACAAATGTTCCATTAGCGTTAGTAAGAAAAGTTTTATGTCTCAAATTAGAAGTGCTAAATTTGTTATTGTGATATACCAGGAACAAAAATCAACTACAACTAGAAAGTGGACTAGGTGAATTAGGAGATAATTATATATATATGAATGATACAAATTATATAAGATATACTGCATATCCAGAATTAAACAACTTTTGGGGACTCTGATGATTTACAGTACAGAAGGGACAAATTTAAATGACTTAAATGACATAAACATTTTACCCAAGTTTCTAAGAAATTTGTTAGCCTGAGGTAGTATAGATCTCATGCTGCCTTAATAAAAGTATCTAGGAGATGCACACAAGTCACCATTCACCTCTGTCTTCTGTTTTTTCAAGAGATGAGCTCACTGAAGAAAAAAAGACCGTCCCGTCAAAAGTACTGAAAAAAATCCTTTAAAGAGAAAAATAGGAAAGCAATCTATTTTTCAAGGTATTTCTAGGCTCACTGTTTCGAACAATGATTCTCAAACTTGCCTGTAAATTGAGTTAATAGAAATTGTTTTAAAAATATTTTGATACCTGGACCCCAACACAGACAAAATTATAATCTTGGATGGGGCCCAGATACCAGTTTAGATAATAGATATTTTCTGGGCGAAAAAAGATTATTAAAATTACTGCATTAAGTTATGTTATTAATATGAATAGAATTATCATATCAGATTCAACTCTACAACGTGCAGGCAAACCTTGACGTAAGCATAGCTGTCACTTGGACTGTCATGCCATGCCCGTGCTCTGATCAGTAGAGATAACCCACACAGGTAGATTACCTGCCTTTTTGGACACTGTAAGAATTAGAATAATTTCTGGTAATTTTAATTAGCTGAAGAGCAGAATTAGATAAGTCATCGTTCGAAAGCACATTCCAAAGCACAACTCTGTTAAAATAAAACTAACTCAAACAATACACACAGAAGGCTCCCAAAGAGTCAATGACAACAATCCTTATAGACCCATTAGCTCAAAACTAAATTTGAGTCCACATGTCAGTCGGTATTTATTAACCACCTACTACGTGTCAAGCACATGTGGAATTTGTCAGTCTATATCCTAACGCAACAGAATGTTCTCAGAATTGCTAACTCATTCCAAGACCTATGTGGACTATAATGCCTGATCACATTTAAATTCTGCAAATATCTATGTTACAGTGCTAACCACTGTATAAGGCAAAACGTTCTCAAACACCATCATATCTTATCCCTAGTTAATTAACCAAATTGTAAACATTGTTTTCTTATGTAATTCTGGATGTCTTGGTCACGCTCAAAGTAAATTGAAAATTGCTACTGTGGTATCTAGTTTTGTAAATATTTTATATTTTAACATTTCTGAAGTTAAGATGTAACAAAGTGTGCATCGGGTTCAGGCTTATTTGCTCTCGCATGAGTCTCCTCAACCCTAAAAATTGATCATTAAATCAAATTTACGTCTTTAAATGGACGATTCTTTAGAACAGTGTGAGGCAGAGGTTTTCCTAACTAATTCAACAGCTCAATGCATATACCATTCATGTAAAGTAGAAAAGGAAAAATGAAGTACAAAGAACATCATTTTATAATTCTGCTGCTGGACACAGCTCAGATCTTATGGCAGGATACTCCATATTATCGGTTTCCAGCAGGTGGCATCTCATACTTTTAAGTTAGTCACTAAAGAGCATATAGGAAAGAGGTATCCCTGCCTGGGTAGCACGTGGAACTCGAAACCATGCCTGTGTTTCATGAATGTGCACGTGCCACACAGTCACCGAGAACGGGAATTTCTACAACTGGTTTCAGCCTGTGGTCACTAAGATCGCCCACAAGCCTTTGGTATTTTCAGCAGGACCAAGGCATAACGTGCATTTTAATGGCAGTACTCCCTGTTTTAGAACAGTCTGCACTACATAATTGTGGTGTAAGGTGGGAATTAGTAGTCTTAAACAAGTACTGTAGGTGGGGATAACATGTGTATTAAAATAACCAAAACCACTGTCTCTGTTTTTCTGTAGATGAGCCTCACACAACTATGATTCACAGTACTGTAAAGCTTTCTTTCTGGAGAAAATCTTGCAGTACTTAACTGTGCCTTCTGCTGAGATAATTCAATGTGTTTACCTGGGTTAAAAATGTGATTACAACAACATTTCTATTTAGTACTTTAATGAATAAAAAGACACACTTTAACATATAATCTTTATATACTAGGTACCTTGTCTTGTCTAATAGTTGCTTGAAGAAGAAAGAGAAATCTCATGTGGCAATAGCTAAGCATGTCTTTTTTTATAGTATTTTGTTAGACTTTGTGGCATCCTTCTCCCCTCCCTGTTTCTTAAATTATCCAATATGACTTTTTCTCAGCAGTCTTATTTGTTGTTAATTTTCAGCTAATGATGTTAGTGAGCAGAAAGGTTACCAAGGGGTAAAGAAACACCTCATTTGTTTCAATCACCAGCCCTGAAAACCCGTAACAGAGATCAGCATGAAAGGATTGCATTTTGAGCCGTACTGGGTCTTCAGTTTGATGGGAGTTCTATTAAAATCAAATTGGGGAAATAAAATCATGCTTTATTGATATATAACAAAATCAGTACTGAAAATAAAGCTGTTACTCTTTAACAGTAAAAAAAAAAATCATGCTTTACAATCATACAGTTCTAATTTTTTTTAAGTTTAGATGACATCATGAAAGATGGGACATAACAAATTGGAACTGAATGACCCAAAAAATAGATACAACAACAGGTAACATGGGGAAGTATTTCCAGCAAGAACTGATAAAAGGTAAACATGGTTCTGATGCTATAATGGAGAGAAAAATTCCAGTAGAGTAATTATTTGGAAGGAGTTAATAACAGAATTTGTCAAGTGAATAAATGTGGGGATTCAGTTAAAAGTAATAGTTGAGTCCACGTTGGCAGGATGCTGGCATCAAAAAAACGCAATAGAGTACCAATCTTAGAGAACGGATTAAAATAGCTGTTTCAGGTTTTGCTTGAGCTGAAAGAAGGACATTACAATAGAAACGTCTAGAGAGTAGTTGCAAATGTGGGTCTGGAATTCAAGAGAAATTGGGACTGGAGCTTACAGTTTAAGAGTCTTCCCTGCAGAGATAATAGTTGAAAACTCCATGATGGGTAAAATCTCTAACACAGAGACTATAAAGTGACAAAGGTAGAATCATGGGGGCCACAAAAGTAAATGGAATTTGGGACAGACTGTTCTTCCATAATGTGTATGGCTTGAACTTCTATAATGTGAGGTCAACTGTACCACAACTGCATCTAATAATGAGTTAAGAGGAAATTTTTCCTTCACTGTGTTCATGTTATGTGAGTCTATATGACTTAAGATCACACTTACTTCCCTAGTACTTCTCAAAAAAGGAAAGAGAACCTAATTGTAATGTATTTATTTGGATCAACTGTTAAACATTTTCCCCCAAATGCATGATTTCCACTCTTCCTTCTCAACCGATGACCAAATCCTTTTAAAGAGAAAATAAAGGTTATTTTACTTTTTACATTAAAGAATGGCTCGTGTAATTCTGCCTAATTAAAAGGCCGCTATCTCATCATTCCTAGACAGTTCTAGCAAAAGCAAAGATTTAGAATATTGACCAATTGAACTGTCCTCATATGTAACATTATCCCTATTTCAGTTATTAGCCAGTGAAAAATGTATGATCTGGATGATTTAAAGGGGTCATATCTGTCTTTTACAGAAATATTTTTTAGGATCATCTGGGGATAAAAGAAAGAAGTGACTATCAATCAGAAAGAAAAACCTCAACTCTATGTTTATTCCCAGATGGAGTCCAAAATGACCGCATGAGCAAAAGCAGGATGTGTGTCTCTGTTCTATCCTAGATTCCCTCATCCTGTCATGTCCTTTTGCATCTACTCCACACCTCAAAAACCTGCTCCTGTGTCTGAAATTCACCCTGCAGAATAGAATAAATGAAACAACTTTACACACAGTTTACTTGGGTGGCCAGAGGGCATGGGGATAGGCAGAGTTGAATTTTATCTTGGAGCACGTCAAACCCAAAAGACTGAACTTTCTAAAACATTGGTAAGCAACTTTCCAGCAACCACCCAATCTTTGGAAGTTTTGGGGTGGGGCAAGTTCAAGAAAACCTTTTAGAGTTTCACTGATGTAAACTGGGCAAAAGGAGGAAGACGACAGTGCTGTGGCGAAGAGTACGAAGACGAAGAAACTGGGGATTGCAAAACTATAATTTTGCAAGTCATTTTGGGAAGAGCTTACCCTTCACAGAAGTTTAAGTGATGTTAGTCTGCACCCCCCATAGCATTTCTTCCCTGGCTTATTTTATAATCCATCCAGATCAGAATTTTTTTTAATGGTTGTCCTCCACCAGACACGTTTTAAATGTTTACCCTTTTAAAGATTGTGATGTTTGTTTTTAATTTACACTTATGAATATTCTATCATAATTTATGTAAAACTGACAGAAGCTAAGAGGGTTTTTTAGAAAGCTATTGGAAACCACGAACAACGTACACTCCCAAGATGTCAGTGCGGCAGCAGGGCTAACTCTATGACCTTACTGCTAATACTATGTATCTATTCTACTTGGAAAACCTTATGGGAGGAAATACACTCCATTTTTCCATAGAAGAAATTAAACACTAGTGCATTAATAGATTGCATACAGGAGTTCAATGCCTGCACTGTAGTTCCACCACATATTAACGGGTGATTCCATTCTCTGAGCAAAGGAGACTGCAGACAGAGATTTCTTCCTCTATGGTCAAACATCCCCTACCTGAGGTACCAGGATCTTTTTCAGCACTTGAGTCCAGAAACAGCAAATTCAATCTAGCTGTGGCAGGCCGAGGGCAAACTGGAATGCCAACTCCAGACTGGGATTCCAAACCACGAGCCCCTGGAAATAAAGCTTGGACTTGGAGAAATGACACTAACCTCAAGCCAAGAAATCTCACTCAGTTTTTTCAAAAGCTACAGTGCACAGTGAATACTGATAACCATTAACATCATGACTCTTTGTCTAAAACAGATCAAACAAGAGTTTAATGTAGGGTGCTGTAATAAAGAAAATGGCGTGCTCATTTCTGGATCCTCAGTCTTTGAGCTATTTTGGTTGTCAACTAGACCTCAAAATGGAGCAGCAACTTTTTGAGGTCTGGTGTGCTAAGATGGTTTTTATCTCATTGACCCACATGTCTTATCAATTACTAGTTGACAGGGGAATGGTTTTTCTATTTGCATGGGTGCCACGTAAGCAGGTTCCATTGTTGTTTCAATAGATGTAGCTTGCAATGTCTTGTTGGGACAAAAGTACTATTTAAAGTCAGGAGGAATGCATTTGAATGATGACGGTAGTAGAGAGGATATGGTGAAGATGATATCTACTTGTTGAGTGTTTAGTCCGTGCCAAGAGCCATGCTGAGCTTTGCAATATATTATTTTACTTAATCGAACATTCTGAAAGTTGATCTTATATACTTTTTTCTCCCCTCTATTAACGCCAACACTCAACTTCTGAAGCCAAGAGGGATATCATATCAAGTCCTCATCTGTTCTCTCTCTCACAGGCCTTAATGAATGAGTTACTTTCATTCAACTGGTGGACACAAGTTACAACCAGTGGCAGTGCCAATTAATTTGCAGAATCACCTGGCCAGTGAAAGAACTAGCAAAATTAGAATGGTAAATATTTCACACTTAACAAACAAGGTAATGAATTACCCAGTCGCGTCTTTGTTTCACTACTCTATGGAGACTTGCCAGGCAGTGATAAGCTTCATAAATAATCTTTTATTTTGGCATTTAATATTCTTGACTGCTTGTTTAAGGGAATAATATTGCCTGAAGTTAAGAGATGGAGTATATCATCATTGAATAAATTCTAGCTTAATCTTGTAGAGTTGTTGGTATATTTTCAATTCATGATTATTGTTTATTTCTATTCCATTCAAATTCTTTTTTTATTAGTAACATTCATATTTACTGAGTACTTAATTTACGCTTGACACTGTATACTTCATATATGTTATCTCTTTGGACCCCACAAAACCCCTATCCTGAGGGTATTAATGTATCACCTTCTCCATTTGACAGATGACAACAAAGGAGATTTAATCACTTAGTAGGATACATCCAGCAAACAAGAGGGCTGGGATGGGAACTCAGGCTCTATCTGGCTTCCCAGCTCTATTCTGGATCTGAAGATCTATCTGATCTACCTTACTCAGCTACTCCATCACTCTAAGTGTGTTTCTGTGCACATATTAGGTCAGTGTGTCTGAGGTCTCGTATCTTCCTGTTTCGTATTTTCCTGTTCTTAAGCATAACTTACAACTGTAAGCACAGAAAGGAAGAGACCATGCATGACACACCCGGGGAAGTGTGTGCTTCAGGACCCATGGTAATGCTAGTTGGCATCAACACACTTCTTCCCTTTCTAGTTCCATCGAAGACTCGCCAGTGGATGGGAGGTTAGGTAGCTTTAGGCTGCCCTAGGCCACCCCCCACCCCCATTCTTACTTCAACCTGAGAGAGTCAGTGCTTATGTATTACAGGTCCAAACAAGATATCATTTGTGGGGGGAGGTGCGGGGGACAGAGGGAGGGGAAATGAGCCCTTTATTTATAAGGTAGGAAAGAAGTTTTAAAACTCTTGGTGTTGAGAATGATATAGTAGCTCTTCTAAGCACCTCTTATTCCAAAGAAATTTTCCTGTTGTTCTGGTGTAGCTCTCTCACGTTTTCCAATTACCCAAAAATCTTCACAGAAGGAGGCTCAAGCCAGCCATTCTTCCTAAATACGTGTACACGTTTATTTTGATAAGTTCACCTACCACGGTAGAGAATTCACAAGGCCGACAGTTCTGAAATGTCCTAGTAAAGCTACTACGAAGTGCAACACACTCCATAAATGCCAGTGTATCTCCCTGTGCTGGTATATCTCTCTGCAGCGTTAATTAAGCACATATGCTTGTCATTCAGGAATAAGATTTCATATCTGCGAATCAATGTAATTAAATCTTTAAGTCATAAGTGGATGACAATGCTTTTGAACCACTCTTTCCCAGGTTTCCAATAAAACTAATGAATTCTGCAATCGCACACACTACTTATTTAAATTCTGAAACCTGTTTGACAATATGCCACATTTTGTACACCAAAGTGATGTTTGAACTCATTATCATTAGACTAGGTATTTGGAATTACATTTTTTTATTTTGCACAGTGCAGAATGGTTGGTAGTATTTAGCTAAACTTTCTTACTCACTACTTGTGATGAATCACAGGCATTAACAAGGTGGGCTTTCAAGGTAATGTCCATCAGCCGTGACAACAGAATAGATTAAAGTTAATTGCTTCATGGGAAGGTTGACCCAGGGACTTGTTTCCATTCGTGTATGGCTCTAGCTACCTAAGCTAACTGGGCACCTGGGTATTAGTAACCCACTGCTTTTGCTTTTGCTGGTTTGGACTTTTAAAAATGAGTTGTCAGCTTATTCTTTTTATGACTATCACGCACTTTAAAAATAAGACACTGTGTATCTACGTTCTTAAACATAGACCAGTTTTGCTAAAGGAGGAAACTAATCGACCATCTAAAGAAGAACACCATTCTCTCAACTACCACAACAATAGAAAAATAATATTTATGGATCACCTATAAGAAACACCCAAGACTGTGTTTCCTTCTCTCTATGGGACTGGAAAGTACAAGGCAGAGACCTGCCATATTTGATTCTCTGTGATGCTGTCACTCACAACGTTGGCATGGTCCTCTAAATGGGAAAACACCAAAAAAGGCAAACAGTTTCCCTGAAGGATACAAACAACCATGTGTATTTCTATAGCTGGATGAATTAATTCTCATTCATATTTTTCATGAAAAAGGCAATCCCAGTGAAGCAGAGTATCTCATGCACTGAACCCACGCAGGGGGCATTGAGGTGGATACAACTTTAAGTCACTGCTGTTAGTGGATGTTGGTGAGATGGGAAAGGGAGAGGGAGGAGAATGAAATTGGAGATTAGGAAGTAACAGAAGAAGAGGAATGAAAACCAGGCTTCTGTAACTTTTGATCATTCTTAAACTCAGCAGGATCCACAATTATAAAGGGAAGCAAATCTTGTGGAAATGTGAGGGTGACACGTCTGGACTACACACTGAGTAATTTCCCGTGGAACAAAAAAAGTAAAGGTTTATTTTACTATGAAATAATGTACTCCACTTGGCTGACTTGCCAGCAAAGCAACAGAAAAACTACAAAAATCCTGTTTGCTCTGGGAATCAGATATTGGGGAAGTTTTCGAAGCAGAAAAGGAATCTGGGTCTAGTGGCCCTTCAGAAACCATCTTCTCGTGGTATAAAGAGGTCTGAGCCAGTGAGCTCAGAACAAACAGTTAACTTTCCCTCAAAGCCCTCAGCCTCAAGCAGTTCGTTGAAGCCACACTAAGAGGGCAAACGTACTGGTGGACAGAATTCACTTAATAGTAGTGGGAGACAGACATCAATTCTACGTGGTGTGATTTTAAGGGCCCAAAAAGGAAGATTTCCCCCCCTTCAACATATTTCCTCTAAGCTAGGCTCTTTCGGGGTATAAATTCCCATCCATCGATGACTTGTTGCTTTAAGAGAAATCCTTTGTTTTCTCTAGAAGCCTCACCTTAAAGCAACAATGCCTAGGAGGGAAACACAGCAACAGGGTCTATATTTCAGTTAGCTGACAAGACTGTCTTGCAACATGAAAATTGGCTAAATGCGGCCCCGTGAGAAAATGTGATCCCAGAAATTTTGCCAAGACAGGGAGGAGGACATATCCAAAGCAGAAGCAGAAGGTTCTAACTAAAGAAGCCTGGATTGGAATCGACATCATTAGCTGGTGAAAGAGGGAGCAGATTAAAACAGGGCTACCTTCTAACTCGTATGTATGACTCCAAGCATCACCTCTGACTCCCTTCTCTAGATGTGTCTCATGGCCTCGGCAGTGATGCTTCAATGAAATACTTACACGGCTTCCTCTCCTGACAGTTCATCATAGACTTGTTATAAAAGTGCAACTTGGCCACTCTACCCTCTTCCAGCTGTATGTCTGGACCAGAGCACAGGACATGCCTGGAAGTACTGGGCATTTGAAAAATTTCTGGAATTCTCTTCAGGCCACAAACAATGTGAAGACTCCATGCCTTCGGAAAAGGAGAGGTACCTGGAAGGAATGTATGGGATGTGTGTGCACCAAAGATGAGACTCATAAGATGAAAGAGGGAACGGGGCACATGTGAACCAGAGACCTATGTTGTTCATTTTTTGTGTGAAGCCTCAGTACTCAGTCTTTACAGGAATCCAGAGAGGACTGCCGAGGCTGAGTCTAGAAATTATGTGTAGCCCCAAACTGCTCCTGAACAGATTTCTGTTTATAGCTGCCTCTTTACTGAGCAATGAAGAACAACCCTCTCCCTATACTAGGAGTAAGAGGAATAGGAAGATATACTCAGTGGGTAAAGGAAGAGATAAAGGTTTATTAATCAAAGAGGGAAGTTGACTCATTAATTTTCGCTGGTTGTTGTAGTGACATTGTTCTTTTGGACACATGGAACTTAGAATAAAGGCTTTGAATTGCTTTCTCAGTGGTAAGGGTGAGTTTTCTATGAACCATCCATACTCTGATTATAGAGGGAATTGAGCACAGTTTTATTCTATGCAAGTCTATTGTCTGGGGTTAGAAATAGAATGAAACTTTGTAAATGCGCAGCTAAAAGATACCATTGAGGGGTCAAGCCGGTGACCTTGGCCTCATTAGCACAGTGCTTTAACCAACTGAGGTGACTGGCGTCCTGCAAAGAAATAGGAAATTAAATTCACGGGTACATTCCTTTCTTTAGCATTAATAAAGGTCTGTGCAAGCTGGAATGAGAGGGATTCCAGCATTGCCACTACCGACTGTGTGACATTGGGCATATGCCGCATCTCTGGCTCTGTTTCAATATCAGTAACATATTGATGTTATTTTTTAGCCTCCTCTGAGATATAGAGAGACAGAGAAGAGAAGAGTTGGGGGAGGGGGGGGGAAGGAGTAGATTCTAAAACATACACCTTAAATTTTTAGAAGAATGTATTATGTAAATTCCATTACTATCACCGTTATTTTAACTGTCATCACCTGTGATTCACCTAAATGGTAAATTTTCTGAAATCTTTCTGAAAAACTGAAAATATTCCTAAATTCCTGAAACTCACAGGAATGAAAACAAATTGGTTAGCAAATTTTCTACTTAAACATACTGAAGGGAAAATTGCAAAAAAAGGATGGTTTGAGTTTGTTTTCTTCTTCAGTTGTGTTGCAAATAGTTCCCCCAATGAAACCTTGGAATTTCCTCCAGTCTGTTCCCCATTACCTCTGTGGGAAAATTGTGAAAAATCAATCTGTTTTCTGCATAACCATATTACATCCCATTATTTGAGGAATGTCAAATGCAAACCCCAACGACCGACAATATCAATCTTTTCCCTCTCTTTTCCAAGTTTAATTTCAGCAGTAGTTATGAAAAAGAAAGGAAAGTGCATGCAGAATATCATTATACCCCAGGCAATTGCAGATTTTAATAAGAATTTATATAAAACAGGAGGGTGTATTCTCTTTATAGTTGATTATATCCTTGACCTTGGGAGTCATGTGCATTTCCTATGACTGCGATACGTTTTAGAAGTCAATGAAGAATGGAGGCTGCAGCAAACAGAACCCAATGCCTTCCCTCTAATTGGCAATACAAATTTAGACAATGCCAGGCCAAGGCTGGAATCTTTGGAAGAAAGAAAAAAAGAAGACTCCAGAATGTGATGTCCTGCTTTGATGATATTTGGTGTGATTCCATAAAATAGTTAGGGCTTAGGAATCAATCATGCCTTTTTTTTTTTTTTTTAACATCTTTATTGGAGTATAATTGCTTTACAATGGTGTGTTAGTTTCTGCTTTATAACAAAGTGAATCAGCTATACGTATACATATATCCCCATATCTCCTCCCTCTTGCGTCTCCCTCCCACCCTCCCTATCCCACCTCTCTAGGTGGTCACAAAGCACTGAGCTGATCTCCCTGTGCTATGCGGCTGCTTCCCACGAATGGATAAAGATGTGGCACATATATACGATGGAATATTACTCGGCCATAAATCATGCCTTATTTTTAACATCTCTTTATGCTTAATTTCATATATCTATATATGAATATATAGATTTGGGGCAAAACAAAAATCGAGATTTCTTTTGAATTTAAACAGAGATGATTAAATGCTTTCTAATACAGCCTACCAGCATGGAAGGTGACTTGGTGACTTCTATTTTAACGAATCTTTTATTGCAACAATGGAGCTTGTTTTTGTTTTTTTTTTTGATAAGTTTTTTTTTAAGATAAGCTTTAAAAGAAAATCTAATTTTGTTAGTTTTTATATAACTGTTATTCAGTATCTTTTACTTACACATATTTTATTAGTTGTATTTTACATTTTTCTAAGAAAATAGGAAAGCTGAAAATACAACAGTGCTTGGGAAGCATGGGACAAGAAAAAAAGAAAAAGAATCTCCCTTTCTTTCAATCATAGTACATCCATCACAACTTACTTCCCTTGAAGTTAATCTTTTCACCCAGTCATTTTTCTTTCTCAGCATCCCTTATCCCATTCTTAATTGTTTCTACAAAAAAGAGTCAAAGCCTGTTGGGACTATTATTATCCTTCACACCAGTCTGGAATCGTTTCACATATTCTTTTATGGTGGTCATGAGGGAAGAAGGCTGTAACTTCCAGAAGAGAGAAAAGGACTTGGTGGTTGAGTTTTAGATATAGAAAGTCTACATTCAGGCATGGTTCTGCTTCCTTCTATATTAAAACAATGACTTTGAGATTCTTGTGAGATAATGCATATAAAAATTTTCTTCAAAATACAGGTTTTTATACAACTCCTAACGATGGGTAAACTGGATGGCACTGAACTAGGTGTTAGAATACCTTAGTCTGCGTCCTAGATCATTCATAAGCCATTTATATGCTTGGGCGAGTCACTGTACCTCTCTGATTCCCTGTTTCTGGATCTGTAAGATGGAGGTGATAATCATACTTCCCAAAGAGTGTCATTGTGAGCATTAAAACAGATCATGTGTTTGTAAGAACTTAGTGTTCTGCCACATGGCAAGAGTTAGATGAAAATAATTATACCCTCGCACCAAGAGTGGTTTAGGAGAGCTATAAGGCCGAGTCTTGACTTCGTTCAACTAACACTCTGAATTCCAATGTCAGGAGAGGTATGCATAGAGGAAACCATTCAGAATAGAATACAAAGTCTACTATTGATCATCAACCATTTTACCAAGTTTGGTTGTGATAATAACCACGGGAAGCAAGAACCTCGACTTGATGACTAACTGTCAGAGACCCTTAGATTCTTTGCAAGTAAAATTGTCCTCATTCCATTTACGTTAGGTAAGAGAAAAATGCCTTTCTAAATCCACGGTATTTTCTTTCCATTAAAGAGAATTCTTTCAGATAACACTGAAAAGGTCTTCAGCAATGGACTTCAATAACTTTAGATTGGAAAAAAAAATGTCTTTGCTTTGCCCCTTCAGCCCTTCCCCATCCCACAATCTGAAGAAGAATAGAGACCTTTCCAGTTGTGGCAGGGACAGTGGTTTTGGTGGTTGATGAGTGGAATCTGAGACCTGTCGTAAACCTCCATCATCACGCAGCTGTGGGAGGGATCACCCACTCCCACGAAGCACATGGGCTTTCTAAATAATCTTTCCACCAGCCTGAGACCTGAGCACAAAGGGAGCTTTTCTTCACTTAGTCTAAGGGAGTCACTGTTCTTGGGTTAGAGTGTTGGACCAGATTAACCAGCAGGATCCCCAGGTGCCAAACTATGCAGAAGCAGAATGAATGGCCAACAGGAAAGTTTGATTCTCTGTTTCTATAAGCACCATTTCTTTCTGAAATCCACTTCTGTAAATTACACTAAGTATGAACCTCTCTGCCGAGATATAACCATGGAGCATGTCCACAAATTGGTCCATGCATGGCTATGGATGTGTCCTTTGTATCAGTGCTTCGTCACGAGGTTAAGCCTTTGACTCCTTCACTTTCCTAGTGTTTCATTTTACCTTCCTGTGCAACACTACCCCGTGTTGCTACCCCGTCACTTTTTTCCCTCTACCTCTCTCTCCTTTCCTTCTTTTTTTTTCTTCTAGATCATGTAAAATGGTAAAGATAAAACAAAAGAAAAACACGTTTGCCTCTATTTTCAAGTAGGAAGGAGACTAGCCTCAAGACAGGGAGACTCCCTTACAGCCAAGATGACTGACAAATTCTTGTGGCTTTCTTCAAAAGTCAAACCAAAATCTAACCAGCAGCCAGGCTTAGTTCTGGCAACCCCGCTTTGCCTGGAAATGAGCGCAATCATATCCTAATAGCTATTTGGATAATTGTTCATATGAGTGATCTGCCAACTAATGTTGGAAACAAGTCCTTAATACAAATATAGCATGTAGTCTAATCTGGAATATATTAAAATGTTATTTCTGTAGCTGCCTATTTCCAAACTGAAATAATAACTAAACCGTTTATCACATTTGTTTTTAAGGAGAACTTTTAAAGTACAATAGTAATATGTGACTATATAGTTACATTTGAAATTATAGTTGAAATTAAAAAGTATTCTGTCTAAACTTGATATTTTATTCATAACTCCTGTCTTCTGAATATCAGTCTAAAATACAATTCGATTTTATTTTTTTAATGCATGAACATAACATTAATGATTACATATGATCATTGATTCATTTTAACCTCTCATTGGAAATAAACTAAAAGACTGCATGGATTCCAGATACCTGTGGATGGAGATGCCTGGTCCCAGTCAATGAGAGGGAGATAAATAAGCTACTTCTTAAAAATCTGGAAGTGGAAGGGAATCAAAAGTAAAATTCCCCCAAATTAAAATTACTCCAGAGGGCAGAGTCAAGATGGTGGATTAGGAGGACGCGGAATTCGTGTCTCCACACAACTAGGGCACCTACCAGGCACCAGTGGGAGACCATGGACACCTAAGGGGACAGGAGGAACCCCCAGCGACTGGCTTGTGGGATCTTGGTTCCTAGGATGGAGGTTGGGCCCGAGCTCCTGTGGTGGGAGCTCTGAGTCCAAACCACTGGACTGACAGAGAATCTCAGACCGCAGGGAATATTAATCGGAATGAGGTCCCCAGAGGTCCTAATCTCAGCACCAAGACCTGGATCCATCCAACTGCCTGCAAACTCCAGTGCTGGATGCCTCAGGCCAAACAACAAGTAAGAAGGGAAACAGCCCCACCCATCAAAAAACAAAAAAATGAAATGACAAAAAAATACGTTACAGACGAAGGAGCAAGGTAAAAACCTACAAGACCAAATAAACGAAGACAAAATAGGTAGCCTACCTGAAAAAGTATTCAGAGTGATGATACTAAAGATGATCCAAAATCTCAGAAACACAATGCAGAAAATACAAGAAACGTTTAACAAGGACCTAGAAGAACTAAAGAGCAAACAAACAGTGATGAACAGCACAATCACTGAAATTAAAAATACTCTAGAAGGAATCGATAGCAGAATAACTGAGGCAGAAGAACGGATAAGTGAGCTGGAAGATAAAATAGTGGAAATAACGGCCAGGGAGCAGAATAAAGAAAAAAGAATGAAAAGAATTGAGGACAGTCTTAGAGACCTCTGGGACAACGTTAAATGCACCATCATTCAAATTATAGGGGTCCCAGAAGAAGAAGAGAAAAAGAAAGGGTCTGAGAAAATATTTGAAGAGATTGTAGTCGAAAACTTCCCTAACATGGGAAAGGAAATAGTTAATCAAGTCCAGGAAGTGCAGAGGGTCCCACAGAGTATAAACCTGAAGAGAAACATGCTGAGACACATAGTAATCACACTATCAAAAATTAAATACAAAGAAAAGATATTAAAAGCAGCAAGGGAACAGCAACAAAAAACATACAAGGGAATCACCAGAAGGTTAACAGCAGACCTTTCAGCAGAAACTCTGCAAGCCAGAAGGGAGTGGCAGGACACATTTAAAGTGATGAAAGGGAAAGACCTACCACCAAGATTACTCTACCCAGCAAGGATCTCATTCAGATTTGGTGGACAAATTAAAACCTTTACAGGGCTTCCCTGGTGGCGCAGTGGTTGGGAGTCCGCCTGCTGATGCAGGGGACGTGAGTTCGTGTCCCGGTCTGGGAAGATCCCACATGCCGCGGAGCGGCTGGGCCCGTGGGCCATGGTCACTGAGCCTGCGCGTCCGGAGCCTGTGCTCCGCAAAGGGAGGGGCCACAGCAGTGAGAGGTCTGCGTACCGCAAAAAAAAAAAAAAAAAAAGGAAACCGTTACAGACAAGCAAAAGCTCAGAGAATTCAGGACCACCAAACCAGCTTTACAACAAATGCTAAAGGAACTTCTCTAGGCAGGAAACACAAGAGAAGGAAAAGACCTACAATAACAAACCCAAAACAATTAAGAAAATGGTAATAGGAACATACATATTGATAATTACCTTAAATGTAAATGGATTAAATGCTCCAACCAAAAGACATAGACTGGCTGAATGGATACAAAAACAAGACCTGTGTATATGCTGTCTACAAGAGACCCACTTCAGACCTAGGGACACATACAGACTGAAAGTGAGGGGATGGAAAAAGATATTCCATGCAAATGGAAATCAAAAGAAAGCTGGAGTAGCAATTCTCATATCAGACAAAATAGACTTTAAAATAAAGACTATTACAACAGACAAAGAAGGACACTACATAATGATCCAAGGATCAATCCAAGAAGAAGATACAACATTTGTAAATATCTATGCACCCAACATAGGGGCACCTCAATACATAAGGCAAATGCTAACAGCCATAAAAGGGGAAACTGACAGTAACACAATAATAGTAGGGGACTTTAACACCCAATTTCACCAGTGGACAGATCATGCAAAATGAAAATAAATAAGGACACACAAGCTTTAAATGACACATTAAACAAGATGGACTTAACTGATACTTATACGACATTCCATTCAAAAACAAGAGGATACACTTTCTTCTCAAGTGCTCATGGAACATTCTCTAGGGTAGATCATACCATGGGTCACAAATCAAGCCTTGATAAATTTAAGAAAATTGAAATCGTATCAAGTATCTTTTCTGATCACAACACTGTGAGACTAGATATGAATTACAGGAAAAAAATGTAAAATATACAAACACATGGAGGCTAAACAATATGGTACTAAATAACCAAGAAATCATTGAAGAAATCAAAGAGGAAATCAAAAAATACCTAGAAACAAATGACAATGAAAACACGACGACCCAAAACGTACAGGATGCAGCAAAAGCAGTTCTAAGAAGGAAGTTTATAACAATACGATCATACCTCAAGAAACAAGAAACATCTCAAATAAACAGCCTAACCTTACACCTAAAACAATTAGAGAAAGAAGAACAAAAACCCCCCAAAGTTAGCAGAAGGAAAGAAACCATAAAGATCAGATCAGAAATAAATGAAAAACAAATGAAGAAAACAATAGCAAAGATCAATAAAACTAAAAGATGGTTCTTTGAGAAGATAAACAAAATTGATAAACCATTAGCCAGACTCATCAAGAAAAAGAGGGAGAAGACTCAAATCAATAGAATTAGAAATGAAAAAGGAGAAGTAACAACAGACACTGAGGAAATACAAAGGATCACGAGAGATTACTACAAGCAACTATATGCCAATAATACGGACAACCTGGAAGAAATGGACAAATTCTTAGAAATGCACAACCTTCCGAGACTGATCCAGGAAGAAACAGAAAATATAAACAGACCAATCACAAGCAATGAAATTAAAACTATGCTTAAAAATCTTCCAACAAACAAAGCCCAGGACCAGATGGCTTCACAGGCAAATTCTATCAGCCATTTAGAGAAGAGCTACACCTACCTTTCTCAATCTCTTCCAAAATATAGCAGAGGGAGGAACACTCCCACACTCATTCTACAAGGCCACCAACATCCTGACACCAAAATCAAAAATGTCACAAAAAAAGAAAACTACAGGCCAATATCACTGATGAATATAGATGCAAAAATCCTCAATAAACTACTAGCAAACAGCACTTTAAAAGGATCATATACCATGATCAAGTGGGGTTTATCCAAGGAATGCAAAGATTCTTCAACATACACAAATCAATCAATGAGATACATCATATTAACAAAGTGAAAGATAAAAGCCATATGATCATCTCAATAGATGTAGAAAAAGCTTTTGACAAAATTCAGCATGCATTTATGATAAAAACTCTCAAGAAAGAAGGCATAGAGGCAACCTACCTCAACATAATAAAGGCAATTTATGACAAACCCACAGCTAACGTCGTTCTCAATGGTGAAAAACTGAAACCATTTCCTCTAAGATCAGGAACAAGACAAGCATGTCCACTCTCACCACTATTATTGAACATAGCTTTAGAAGTTTTAGCCACAGCAGTCAGAGAAGAAAAAGAAATAAAAGGAATCCAAATCTGAAAAGAAGAAGTAAAATTGTCACTGTTTGCAGATGACATGATATTATACATAGAGAATCATAAAGATGCTACCAGAAAACTACTAGAGCTAATCAATGAATTTGGTACAGTAGCAGGATACAAAATTAATGTACAGAAATCTCTTGCATTCCTATACACTAATGATGAAAATTCTGAAAGAGAAATTAAGGAAACACTCCCATTTACCATTGCAACAAGAAAAATAAAATACCTAGGAATAAACCTACCCAGGGAGACAAGAAACCTATATGCAGAAAAGTATAAGCCACTGATGAAAGAATACAAACAGGTGGAGAGATATAGCATATTCTTGGATTGGAAGAATCAACATTGTGAAAATGACTCTACTACCCAAAGCAATCTACTGGTTCAGTGCAATCCCTATCAAACTACCAATGGCACTTTTCACAGAACTAGAACAAAAAAATTCACAATTTGTATGGAAACACAAAAGACCCTGAATAGCCAAAACAATCTTGAGAAAGAAAAATGGAGCTGGAGGAATCTGGCTCCCTGACTTCAGACTACACTACAAAGCTACAGTAATCAAGACAGTATGGTACTGGCACAAAAACAGAAACATAGATCAATGGAACAGGATCAAAAGCCCAGAGATAAACCCACGCACATATGGTCAACTTATCTTTGATAAAGGAGGCAAGAGTATACCATGGAGAAAAGACAGCCTCTTCACTAAGTGGTGCTGGGAAAACTGGACAGGTACATGTAAAAGTATGAGGTTAGATCACTCCCTAACACCATACACAAAAATAAGCTCAAAATGGACTAAAGACCTAAATGTAAGGCCAGAAACTATCAAACTCTTAGAGGAAAACATAGGCAGAACACTCTGTGACATAAATCACAGCAAGGTCCTTTTTGAGTCACCTCCTAGAGAAATGGAAATAAAAGCAAGAATAAACAAATGGGACCTAATGAAACTTAAAGGCTTTTGCACAGCAAAGGAAACCATAAACAAGACGGAAAGACAACCATCAGAATGGGAGAAAATATTTGCAAACGAAGCAACTGACAAAGGATTAATCTCCAAAATTTACAAGCAGCTCATGCAGCTCAATAACAAAAAAACAAACAACCCAATCCAAAAATGGGCAGAAGACCTAAATAGACATTTCTCCAAAGAAGATATACAGATTGCCAACAAACACATGAAAGGATGCTCAACATCAGTAAACATTAGAGAAATGCAAATCAAAACCACAATGAGGTATCACCTCACACCAGTCAGAATGGCCATCATCAAAAAATCTACAAACAATAAATGCTGCAGAGGGTGTGGAGAAAAGGGAACCCTCCTGCATTGTTGGTCGGAATGTAAATTGATAGAGCCTATGGAGAACAGTATGGAGATTCCTTAAGAAACCAAACATAGAACTACCATAGGACCCAGAGATCCCACCAGTGGGCATATACCCTGAGAAAACCATAATTCAAAAAGGGTCATGTACCACAATGTTCACTGTAGCACTATATACAATAGCCACGACATGGAAGCAACCTAAGTGTCCATCAACAGATGAATGGATAAAGAAGCTGTGGCACATATATACAATGGAATGTTATTCAGCCATAAGAAGAAACGAAATTGAGTTATTTGTAGTGAGGTGGATGGACCTAGAGTCTGTCATACAGAGTGAAGGAAGTCAGAAAGAGAAAGACAAATACCGTATGCTAACACATATATATGGAATTTAAGAAAAAAAAATGTCATGAAGAACCTAGGGGTAAGACAGGAATAAAGTCACAGACCTACTAGAGAACGGACTTGAGGATATGGGGAGGGGGAAGGGTGAGCTGTGACAAAGCGAGAGAGAGGCATGGTCATATATACACTAACAAACGTAAAATAGATAGCTAGTGGGAAGCAGCCGCATAGCACAGGAAGATCAGCTCGGTGCTCTGTGACCACCTAGAGGGGTGGGATAGGGAGGGTGGGAGGGGGGGAGATGCAAGAGGGAAGAGATATGGGAACATATGTATATGTATAACTGATTCACCTTGTTATAAAGCAGAAACTAACACACCAGTGTAAAACAATTATACCCCAATAAAGATGTTAAAAAAAAAAAAGAGGGGGGAGTGGTTATCTCCCCTGCTTCTTGGCATAATCAGGGAGAGCAAGTACTCCTGATTACTGTCATTTTAGGAGAATAAATGATAAATGAGCAGCTCCCAGTAAAATAATGAAGAAAAATACGACTTTGGTAAACAGAGCCAGAAAGAAAATGAACCCCATGGCTCAATTCTAATGTAGAAACTAAATTTGTTCTACAGCCCTCAAGTACCAGAAATGACTCTTGTGATTTTCCATATCAAAATCACAGCTCCTCTTGATAGGATGACAGTAAATGGTATCCAGCTACCTTTCTAGAATAATATAAGAACCCCGGAGTCAGACGTCCTACAGAAAACTTTGGGAAAGGACCAGTAGTTTGGGGTCCATGATGGGAATCTTTGAGAAGGAAAATCCAAAGCCCATGGTTCTTGGTCTTCAGTGACCCCTGCATTCATGAATGACTCCATCCTAACTCATCACAGCCAAAATGCTTCATGGAAGGTGTAAGGTACATATGCCCCCGTCACTTGCAGAATCTACCATCCTGCCCCTTCCTCCCTTCTTGGAGTCTACTACCCAGGTCAAGCCACCTCCAGGACTACCCTCATGCTGTCTCTTTTGGCCACTAACTCACGTTGGTCCAGCTCATTTGTCCTGGACTCCAAATAAAATCCTAGGTTTGAAGATGTGTTCCAGGTGCCTGTTAACTTTTCTTTTTAAAAACACAAAGCTGTTAAAACATGAGTGAGCCAGGAGACTCAAGCAGGAATATAAAAGCTAAGCATTCAGATCCGTGGAAAGGAAACAGAAAACGACGGCTTTGTAAAAATTCTGTCAAGTCTGTGACAACAGACGGAAACATAATTTAATATTTCAAGAGTAAATCCTGTCACACTTTGGAAAATCTATTGAAATGTATCGGCAGCAACAATATGTATGCGCATAGGCTTCATAGGGCCTGTGTCTGTTTTCTAGAAACGAAACATAAGTTCTGTTCCATAAAACTGGGAGGAGGAAGCAGTCTACTGAGACTGGATCGCTACCTGGTCACCCCTACTGAGCCCTCAGAGTTCAGCTTTGATGATACTTGCTGTGTAACATCTTCCATTAACCCCACACCATAGTTGCGGCAGGCATGTGGGATCTAGTTCCCGGAGCAGGGACGGAACCCGGGCCCCCTGCGTTGAGAGTGAAGAGCCTTTTCCACTGCGCCACCAGGGAAGTCTTCAGGTACACCTATTTCTAGTGTAACTGTGAGAACAGGGACCTGTTCTGGGAAGTCTTCAGGTACACCTATTTCTAGTGTAACTGTGAGAACAGGGACCTGTTCTTATTATTAGTTTTGTGCTCTCAATGTTTAGAGCAGTTCTTTTTTCATAGATAAATTCCAAATTTATAGATAGATAAATGAATGAATGAGGAAAAGTATATTCAAATAACACACATGCATAACTACAGTCTATGAGAACAAACCCAGCACTTGCCCAGTTTCTGAGAGTCTCAGTTTAACTCAGTTGAACTAACGTGTTTTAAACACCTCCTAGGCACAAGCCATTGGGCAAAGATCATGAGTGATACACAAAGATGAACCAGACTCAGGGCCCTCAGTGTACCCATGGGGGTAGATCCAGATTTCGAACTACTTGTTATGGCCGCTCAGCCCAGCGTTTTACTGTAGCTGCTCGCAGGTGTCCTGATTTCTGCAACAAGTGGCCTCAACTCCCCCCCAGGACTTCTCCTCTGTGCACTGTGGGATGTCTGGTCACTTGCTCCGTCAGTGGGACTCACGTGCAAACCAAAGTGCAAGTCAACGCCCCTCGTGGCGACTCTTAACAAACAGGAGATAAAGCCAGTAGACGTTTCCCCCTTCTGCCTCTTGGGTCCTCACCTCATTCTACACAGCTGCTCAGAGGTTTCACCCCAAACACCGAGTCCAGCTGCGCACACTGGCACCGGCTTTCTCCCCTTCCCACTTCGCTCTTCCTGTCTCTCGTGTCTGTTTCTTTGGGACCCAACACAAGCCCTAGTCTCCATCTCTGACACCATTTCAGCCACTAGAGAATAAAGACAAGCAAAGAGATATGAAGAGAGGGATTATGCTCTAGTTGGAAACTCTTTGCAAAGGCTCCCTAACAGCTCTGAAAGTCTCATGGCTCCCACCCGCAGCATCAGTGGCCTGTGCGCTTTCCGGTACTAACCCTGAGCAGTGAGCCTGATTTAGTTAGAGAAGGTAAGTGACGATGCAGATAGCGTTTGTCTCTTCTCAAGAATTCTGGAAGTGGTGTTATCAGAAGTTTAGAATATTTGATGAGTTACTTAGGAACTTAATGAGCTCTTTCTCCCCATTAGCAGATTAATTCATATCTGTCCTTTGTTTAAACTCTCCAAGTCCCCAAATTAGCAATAGTCCCAAAAGAACAAAAGAATGAAAGAAAGAAAAGGAGGAAGGAAGCAAGGAAGCAAGGGGGAGAGAAAGGGAGAAAGGAAAAGAGAGAGGGAAGAAAAGGAAAGGAAGGAGAAGGACACTGTTTTTACTTTGTATTTCTTCTCTGTAGCTTTTAATATATTATTGGGTAAAATCTGAGCCTAGGTCTTAACCAGAAAATTGAAAGGAAGTTCTTCATTAAATGAGGGGATCGTCTACAAATTAGTTGTTGATTATTCAAATTCGAAGTAATTCAAAAAAATAATATCACATCTATCTTCACCTACAAAACTCAGACGGCGTCCCACGTCCCTTCCCTTGCGTTGGCATAGTCTGCTTATGTTAGCTCGAAGCAGGTGCTTGACGCTTTGTCCACATATGAACACGGCAGAATACAGAACAAGAAGCGGCAGCTGGGCTTCCAGATTCCGTGTGGCATCATCACTGTGAGCGACCCCAACGCCAGTTAGTCGGCCTGATGAACCTTCTCAGCATTCTGGAGTCTCATTCCTGGAGAGTCTACTTCAGATGTCAATTAATTTCTCAGCTCGATCAGTCCTTTTGGGTGGAATAAATACAGCACAAATGTCCCTGCCTTTGCCCTTTACTGAATTTCAAAACAAAATATGAACCCATACCTATTTTCGGAACACTCTGTTGGAAGACTCCTGGCCTTTATTAATATCTACCTAATACTGTGATTCTTTTTTGGACATGCTTCATCTTGCCTCTCTCTTTCACGGTAGGATTTACGCCTAAAGCAATGTTGGATCCCCCTTCCACTCCCTAAACCACCCTGGGATCTAAAATGATGCCTTGCACTTAGCATGCGTTAATAAATAATTCCAAAAAGAATGAATAAAGCAACCAATGAGTAACCAAGTCAATAATATCTTGGAAGAGTAAAATTGAGTATCAGGAGTTATCTACAAAAGCCCAGAAATGCCACCGGGCTATGATCTCTTAGCAGCCTCACACACATTGATATCCGTACGGTGAACACCAGCGACTCTACGTGCGCTTCCACTAAGGTGCTCTCTTTCAATTGAAGCATGCTCTGTGTTCCGTAGATGTGCAGTGGTGGCCATATTTCAACTCTCCACCCTCACACCTCCCACTGGTGTCAACCTCTTTTCCCCATGATTTATGCCTTTTTTTATTGTTCTGCCTGGAGCCATGCCAGACCCTCAGATCAAACTCCCCAATCTCACCAAAGGCTTCTTGGGTGACGGGACGGAAATCAGGCTTGGTAGAAAGGCCTGTGCTCATAATGTGGGAAAGGAAATGGCTTACTCGTCTCTATGGAAACATGCACACTTTCCAGTTGTTGCTGAATAAATGAAAGTTGTGTTCTTAATTCACAGATCTCAATTTCAAGTCCACCTAGCAGAATTCTCAGGACCAGCACATTGAGAAATTCCTAAAAACACAAGAGTTTGTGGTTCATGATTGTAGCTGTAGAGAGAACGGGAGGGGATGGAATTTATTGTTTTATTTCTTGTTTGTTTCTCCATCCCACCCTCTAATCACACAACTCGGTAATAACGCCCTCTAGACGGTATCTGCAAAGTAACCAGGAAGGACTCTATTCCTAAAAGTATGAAATTATCGATTACGACTGCTTCAAGATTCAGTTAATCCCTTTAAAAATTATTAGAAAACTTCATCAAACACAACATCGAGGACCAGACATTGAATATGTAGTATGTATTTCACCAAAGACACAGCCAGATACAAAGGATTTTTGTTTCAATGACCATGCTTAAATCCTCAATAAAGGTTTTTGAAGGATGGCTTATTTAAAATAATTCAATATTTATTCCCTACTGTTGAGCTCTGAAGGAAGTTGACAGTGACGTCGCAGAGACTGGCAAGTGCACTTCACAACCGGCGGGGGATCTTTTAGAAAATAGAGACCTCAGGACCTCACTCAAGACATAGTAAACCATTATGTCTAGCAGTTACTGGAACATACAGATTCTATATAGTGTGGTATTGTACTATATATAGCAGAGTATTTCAGACCAGCTTGGGAGGGGTTCTGTTGCTTCTTAGTTATATGGCCTTGAGCAAATTACTTAACCTCTCTGTGCCTCATTTTTCTGACCTGTAATATGATAATACTAAGAATCATTAAAGCTAAAACATTGGGATAATAGTACCTAGCATAGAGAGTGCTAAACACCTATTTTCTTCATCACTGCTTACTAGTTGTATATTTGATTATACTTTGATTGTATATTTGATTAACTTTATAGGTGATTAGATGCACTGCAAGGGTTTAAAAACTATGATCTAGACCTGCATTGTCCAATTACAGCCACTAGCCTTGGGTGGTTACTGGGCACCTCAAATACGTTCAATGTGGTGAATAAATCAAATTTTGAATTTTATTTAACTTTAATTATTTTTAATTTGAAGTCTAATACCTTGGTTCAGTTATCGGAAAACTTTTCAGTATGCTTATAACAGCTAGGGTATGTGAATATATTTTTCAACAGTATGTTTATGGAATATAAATACAGATCAAGTGTTTCCAAAGCAATTTTAACATCTGAATTGAGGTGTAAGTGTAAAATACACACCATATTTTGAAGACTTGGCACAAGAAAGAGAAAAGAAACCTTTAATTTTTATATTAATTGCATGTTGAAATGATAATATTTTGGATATATTGGACAAAATAAAGTTTATCAATGAAGCTAATTTCACTTGTCTCTTTTTACATTTTTAGTACAATTGCTAGAATATTTGAAATCACATATGTGACTTGCATTATATTTCTATCAGTCAGGGCTCACCTAGAGGATGCCAAAGGCTTGTGGTTTGATGAATGAATTCCAAAGTCTGATAACCCATTTTTCCCAAAGCCAGAAATGGAAATACACTGATAGACCCAAAGATTATTAGATTCTGGAAAATAGGTTCAAAAACATAAGAGGAAGATGTACAAATCAAAAAGAAAATTGTGTGTAAATGTGTGTGTGTGTGTGTGTGTGTGTGTGTGTACAGGGGTAGAAGTATTCACTGAGAATTTAAAATGTTCTGCTGTCATAGGCAAAGCCAAAGGGTAAACTATTTACAGACCTACTTAAGTATCTGAATAGAGTTTCTTAAAGCCAAGTGAACCAAAGTTTTTTTTTTTTTGTGGTACGCGGGCCTCTCACTGTTGTGGCCTCTCCCGTTGCGGAGCACAGGCTCCGGACGCGCAGGCTCAGCGGCCATGGCTCACGGGCCCAGCCGCTCCGCGGCATGTGGGATCCTCCTGGACCGGGGCACAAACCCGTGTCCCCTGCATCGGCAGGCGGACTCTCAACCACTGCGCCATCAGGGAAGCCCGAACCAAAGCTTTTTTGCACTCCTTATGCAATGCATATAATCCTACCAAAAAGACTCTCATGTCCGTTAACAGTACTTTCTCCTTTCTGAAAAATTCAGTGTAAACATTGATGTATGTCTCATTCTCTGTTCTTCTTTACTGTGCTTTGTCCCCAGAGACCCCACTGTAATATCAAGATTCCCCCCAGGTTTCTACATAACAGTAGCTGTAGATTCTGAATATCTATTGTTGGGGAGACACACACTGTCTTCAAGCCTAGGGGTTAAGAGACTGAGCTCTAAGGTCAGGGTTTCAATCCTGCCTCTGTCATTTACTGACCCTGTGACTTTCAACAAATTATGTAACTTTTCTATATCTCAATTTCTTCCCTTTTGAATGGTACTGATGATAATAGTATTTATCTCCGGGAGATGCTGTGATTAAATGACATAGTACCTATAAAATTCTTTCAACAGCATCTGGAAAAGAATAGGCACTCAATACATAAAAGCTATTATTTTTATAATTAAGCAATGCTTTCGACATAACTCGTATCATAACCATCACAACAGCAAGCATGCATATATGCCTTTAAAGAGGCAAGAAGGTGTGTAATCCACTCAGTTTATAACAGTGCTTTGAACACAGACAACTTCTCAGAGGCCCTGCTGTTAACATCATGGCTCCCTCAGAGTCCCCGGTTCAGAAGCAGAGACTATAGCTTCCAGTTTCCCAGCTTCCTTTGGGAGGATCATTCTTCTCTGAGATGTTTAAAGTATGTATTCTGCAGTTGCCTATGTGAGCTATGTTTTCAGACCTCGATGCAACCTTCTTACGATCCCTTGAAGGTTGGTAATTCAGAACAAAGTGATACTCTCTTTCATCTAATAAAGTTTGGACCTAGCTGGAATGAAGTCTGCTCCAGAGTTTTCCTCCCCTCTCAGCTAGCTAGCCAGGCATTAGCGATCACAGGAAGATGACATAAAAGCCAGTTAGAGTAATGTCTGCTTTCTATTCAATGTACGTAGTGCTTGGGTTGTGATAACCACTGACCAGTGTAAAACAAAAATCATTCAGTTGAGGATCCCCCAGTTTGCTGAGTCGCCTTCTCCTTGGGTGTTGGTCTCTTGAAACTGTTTCCTAAACTACGGCTAATGAAACAAAGGATTTATAGAACCAACTGCCCTGATTCAAGCACAAGCCCTGCCAGACCCCAGCCACCTTCGCACCTCCAGCCCAGCTCAGACTTTACTCCGCAATGTTGACCCACGGCCGTGTTCTGTTATTCACTCTGACGTTGCTGCCAACCCCACCTGGCTAGTCATGTTTTTTGGTACCAAGGGGCGCCAAGCCATTTTATTACATGGACAAATGCCCACTGACATTAGGTAAAGACCTTCTAGAGCCATTTCCCCTCAAGACTTAAAATGTTTTTGAACTTGAGTTTTCTGAGATAAAAAGTTCAAACTGAAACTCAGTAAATGTCCATACTCATCAGTGGCCAGATATGAACCTAGGAAAAAAGGATAAATAGTATATGAAATGGTAAAGCACCAGTATTTTGTGTATTTTAAACCAGGGGTGGGCAAACTATTCCCTTGGGCCAAATCCAGTACACTACCTGTTTTTGTAAGGCCTGTAAGCTAAGAAAAGCTTTTACATTTTAGAAGGGTTACATTTTAAATGGTTATAGAAGTACCAACATAATACCCTTATTTTGCCTTTTACAGAAAAATTTGTTGACCCTGGCCTTAAACTATAAAAAGTTTGCTTTTTTGTTGTCCTAAGTCAACTGGTTTGCTTTTTGTCATAGACTTTATTTTTTAAGATTAGAAATAGCGGTATTATGTGTAATAAATTTTATTCTTCAAAAGTTTGGGGTGACAAAAAATATACTTAATTTGAAGGAACTGGATAATACATAATCTGAAAAATCTGTAGTATGAAAAACTCTGACTTACAGAAAAAAACAACTTTGAGTATGAACCCTTCAACATCCTGGAAAAATAATATATTTTACATTATCATACTGTATAAAGCAATCTGGTACTAGTGCCCAAAGCGCTGGTATTTAAAGTTTTCTTATTAATTTCTCTGCATGCTTTATATACAGTGTACACACGTCTGTTTCACATTTCAGTATGTAGCATACTTGATTAGTTTTACTCTTTTAGTATTTTTGGCAATGGAAACAATAGCTTTAAAATGGTTTCTACAGAGGTGAATTGTCCCTGGCTTCATGATATAGGTGTTTGAAAATTTCTAATGCAACAATGAAACAAGACCAAAGACCCAATAACAAACAGCTGAGTGGATCAATAACCCCTGTGTTTTCAGTCCATGCTTATTTAAAGTGGTGGATGGAAAAAAAGGCTCTTTATTTACATCTGGAACTTAATGAAGTGAAATTATCACAGCCGACAGGCGCTGGTGTTGTAATTCAGAGACAGGGCTTGGCTTAGAGGGATTTGCAGGCTGTTTTTATTCCAATTTTTAATTTTTTTTTTTTTTTTTTTTTTTTAGTGAAACTTAATCCCCTAATCAGTTCCAATTTACATATTTGCTGGTCTTTTTTTCCAGCTCAGTTCTTAAAGGAGTGGTGTTGGAGGCATGAAGCAATTATTTGATTAAATAATTATTCATCCCAACGTGCCCTGCTCTATTCTGAGCAAGGGGATCAGTGGCCAAAAAAACAGATAAACTTATAAGCATAGACCTACGCACTTCTGTAACCATTCAAAGCCGTTTCCTTTCACATGTGCATGCACAGGCGTGTGTACATATGTGGGTGTATGTGTGTTTTGAACGTGATCCACCCTGTGAAGCTTTGTTCACACTGGCTCTCCTTTCCAAGCTAAGGGGATTAATATTCTGCTAAATGAAGTGCTGCGAAATTTGAATTTTATTTTGGGGTTGAATGGAATACCAAACGTTGATGCTTTTAATCATGCTAGAATTGTGTTCCTTCGTTGAATATCCTTATTCCCTGCACAAGTAAGCATGTCAGTGCAATTATCTTCCTGGTACGAAATCACCGAACCCTTAGTTTACATTTTTTCCTTTAAATTTCATTTAAAATTGGGAATTTCTAAAAGATCAATAACTTTCCTTTTCAGGGTTAATTCTCTTCCTTATTTAGAGATCATAGCCATAACTGGGAAAACTATAAGTACAGAGTGAGAGGATGTGAAGAAAAGTATGCAATAAATAAGTATTAATTGATCATTTTTCACCAAGGTTTCCTGAAGAATCATCAGTTGTCTTGAATCGCTGAGAATCTTCCTGAATCTCAAATAGATTCATTCTAAAACAATTAGAAAAGTAAGAATGATCTTGGTGAAAAATTCTTTCCTAATTGGACCACAGGCTTCTATAATCAATATCTAAAAAAGTTCAGTTTAGTTACCAGGAAGTAGTATTATTCTAATCTAAAAATTAATCCTACATTTACAATCTTGCTCTTGTCAGCATGAAAAGTATTTATTGAGCATCTACTAAGTGCAAGCAGTGTACTAAATTCTCTGGGAAACCAAACATGAAAAATAATCAAATATGAACACCACCCTCAAAATATGTGTTCTATTAGAAGATGGCACATACAGAAACCTAAAGAAATCTGATAATATTAGATCTCATTTTTTCACCAGTTTTCATTGGAAGTCACCGAACATTTTTTTTCCTTTTAACAATAGAATGACAAGCTAACATTATCTTTTCTGTGATAATTCTTTATAGAATATGTTGATATACCGAATAGGAAGAGATTGAAAATGGCTAGACCAGTCAGTAGCGTGCTGTAATAGTTTAAAGCAAGAGAACGAAACCTTAAAAAAACAACAAAAGCAGTGGAAACAAGAACAAAATAATGGAATCAATGTGTCCTACATCAAAACCTTTTTTAAAAATAGCAGGAGATAAAGAAGCGATGTCAGGGCTTGATTTAGAGAAAATTATTATTATTATTTTAACATCTTTATTGGAGTATAACTGCTTTACAATGGTGCGTTAGTTTCTGCTTTATAACAAAGTGTATCAGTTATAGATATACATATGTTCCCATATCTCTTCCCTCTTGCATCTCCCTCCCTCCCACCCTCCCTATCCCACCCCTCTAGGTGGTCACAAACCACCTAACTGATCTCCCTGTGCTATGCGGCTGCTTCCCACTAGCTATCTATTTTACGTTTGGTAGTGTATATATGTCCATGCCACTCTCTCACTTTGTCACAGCTTACCCTTCCCCCTCCCCATATCATCCAGTCCATGCTCTAGTAGGTCTGCATCTTTATTCCCGTCTTAACCCTAGGTTCTTCATGGCCTTTTTATTTTTTTCTTAGATTCCATAGATATGTGTTAGCATATGGTATTTGTTTTTCCTCTTTCTGACTTACTTCACTCTGTATGACAGACTCTAGGTCCATCCACCTCACTACAAATAACTCAATTTCGTTTCTTTTTATGGCTGAGTAATATTCCATTGTACATATGTGCCACATCTTCTTTATCCACTCATCTGTTGTTGGACACTTAGGTTGCTTCCATGTCCTGGCTATTGTAAATAGAGCTGCAATGAACATTTTGGTACATGACTCTTTTTGAATTATGGTTTTCTCAGGGTATATGCCCAGTAGTGGGATTGCTGGGTCATATGGTAGTTCTATTTGTAGTTTTTTAAGGAACCTCCATACTGTTCTCCATAGTGGCTGTACCAATTCACATTCCCACCAACAGTGCCAGAGTGTTCCCTTTTCTCCACATCCTCTCCAGCACTTATTGTTTTTAGATTTTTTGATGATGGCCATTCTGACAGGTGTGAGATGATATCTCATTGTAGTTTTGATTTGCATTTCTCTAATGATTAATGATGTTGAGCATCCTTTCATGTGTTTGTTGGCAATCTGTATATCTTCTTTGGAGAAATGTCTGTTTAGGTCTTCTGCCCATTTTTGGATTGGGTTGTTTGTTTTTTTGTTATTGAGCTGCATGAGCTGCTTGTAAATTTTGGAGGTTAATCCTTTGTCAGTTGCTTCATTTGCAAATATTTTCTCCCATTCAGAGGGTTGTCTTTTCGTCTTGTTTATGGTTTCCTTTGCTGCGCAAAAGCTTTTAAGTTTCATTAGGTCCCATTTGTTTATTTTTGTTTTTATTTCCATTTCTCTAGGAGGTGACTCAAAAAGGACCTTGCTGTGATTTATGTCACAGAGTGTTCTGCCTATGTTTTCCACTAAGAGTCTGATAGTGTCTGGCCTTACATTTAGGTCTTTAATCCATTTTGAGTTTACTTTTGTGTATGGTGTTAGGGAGTGTTCTAATTTCATACTTTTACATGTACCTGTCCAGTTTTCCCAGCACCACTTATTGAATAGGTTGTCTTTTCTCCACTGTATATTCTTGCCTCCTTTATCAAAGATAAGGTGACCATATGTGCGTGGGTTTATCTCTGGGCTTTTCTATCCTGTTCCCTTGATCTATATTTCTGTTTTTGTGCCACTACCGTACTGTCTTGATTACTGTAGCTTTGTAGTATAGTCTGAAGTCAGGGAGCCTGATTCCTCCAGCTCCATTTTTCGTTCTCAAGATTGCTTTGGCTATTCGGGGTCTTCTGTGTCTCCATACAAATTGTGAAATTTTTTGTTCTAGTTCTGTGAAAAATGCCAGTGGTAGTTTGATAGGGACTGCATTGAATCTGTAGATTGCTTTGGGTAGTAGAGTCATTTTCACAATGTTGATTCTTCCAATCCAAGAACATGGTATATCTCTCCATCTATTTGTGTCATCTTTTATTTCTTTCATCAGTGTCTTATAATTTTCTGCATACAGGTCTTTTGTCTCCTTAGGTAGGTTTATTCCTAGATATTTTATTCTTTTTGTTGCAATGGTAAATGGGAGTGTTTTCTTAATTTCACTTTCAGATTTTTCATCATTAGTGTATAAGAATGCCAGAGTTTTCTGTGCATTAATTTTGTATCCTGCTACTTTACCAAATTCATTGATTAGCTCTAGTTGTTTTCTGGTAGCATCTTTATGACTCTCTATGTATAGTACCACGTCATCTGCAAACCGTGACAGCTTTACTTTCTTCTTTTCCGATTTGGATTCCTTTTATTTCTTTTTCTTCTCTGATAGAGAAAATTATTGATGAGAAATTCTTGTGGAAGAACTCTTGAGCTCAGCTTGTCTTCATGATTTCCCTACTGGCCTTCAAGAAAACAACAGACGGGAGTAAGGCGGGATTTTACTTTCCCTTGTTCATCCACATTAGAAAAGGGAACAGGGCGTGGTGGCAAAGAGTATAGGTTTTGGAATCAGACCAACCTCAGCTTAAACCCAGTGCAGTTGTTTCTCAGTTGTGTGCCTTTGGCCTACTTGTTTTACTTTCCTCACCCTCAATTTTCTTATTTAAAAGAAAAAGGAAAAATTTACAGTATCTATCACATATGTGGTTTAATTGAGATGACAGATTTAAAACAGCTTGAGACAATGTCCAGAATATAGTTGGTACTCAGAGTAATTGACTGTGAGTATCATTTTAGTTGCTTAGGCTGAGGGTAAATCAACAGTGATCCTTAAATACCATATCCCATAAAGATATTCGAAGACAGTTTTTACGTTTTGACCTGCAAGAAAACTCTAAGTCAGAAGGGTTAATATTTGAAACAGGTTTTCCTACAAATTTCCGTAAGAAACTTTCAAACATTTGATATGAATTATATACTATTTTCTAAAATGTTTTCCCTGGATGTTAATTCAATTAAAACCAAAAAGTATTTCTTGATCATTTGCTGTATGCCCAGAAGCATGGCAGGCACCATGGGAGATACAAAAATATTTTTATAAGCTCTCTTTGTGGTTAAGAATATTATAGTTTAGTTAGAAAGATAAAAATTACGCCCATGAAACAAGGAAGAAATGTTAAAGTAGAATATAAGCAAACACTTGGAGTATTGCTTCAAACTAGGGTTGCTAAGAGAATTCAGAACAGGGGAGCATTGGAGCAGTCCTGGCTAATCAGCGAAGTCTTTAGTTTGCGAAGCTGAAACTGATTTCTGAAGGAAGGATAAACTGGTTCTTGAAGTAAGGATGGATCTGGGCTTACTGGGGAGAGAGGGAAAGCAATTCCTAACCTGGAGAAAATGCTGAGCAAAGGAATGAGGACAGTGGGCAGAGAATGTAAAGGCATACTTGATTCTGGAAGAAGAGAGATGTTGGAACACAGTGAGAAAATAGGATAGATAAGCCAAGTGAAATGGATCAACGTCTTCAAGACCAGGTTTAGAAGTCTAGACTTTACCCACGGATTAGGAATGGCAACAAACTTTGAAGCAGGTAAAAAGATGATTTTTTTTTTTGAGTTTCTGAGAGAGAGCAGGAAATTCAAAAGTGGACAGAGTAATTGTAGCAATGAGAGAGCTAAGCATCCAAAGGGGCAAACTGGCAGAAAATGAACAACTGCCAGTATATTACATGTAGACGTGGACAAGGTGTCTAGGAGGCTGTGTGGAGGCCGTTCATACAGGGCGACAGTGGGTAGTGAGGACAGAACGTGAGAAAAGGCACTTTTGGGTGGACTCGCAGTATTTTTCTCCTTCAAATGTAAATGTATCTGTATGGCTCTCAAACACCTTTATTATCTGGCTTTCACCCGCTACAAGCAATCATGTTTATGTTAGCCCATAATATACACCCTCCTCTAAAATCTGACCCATTTCAAATTTCTGCAAGCACACCATGGCTTTTCCTGTTCTTATATCTTGAGGTCCTTATTTCTGTCCTTCTTGGACAATTTCTACATTGATAGTTAGGGCTGTCAAATAAAATACAAGATGCTCAGTTAAGTTTGAATTTCAGATAAACAATGAATTATTTTAGTACAAGTATGTCCTGATATTGAATGAGTCATACTAATAAAAGTATTTGCTTTTTATCTGAAACTCAAACGTAACTGGGCATCCTACGTCGCTGAATCTGTCAGCCCTACTGATAGCATCTATCCTACTCTCTAACTCTCAGTTACATATTGTCATAGGTCTTTCCAAATCATTTAGATTTTAACTTCCCAAAGGACAACGCTTTACACTTATCATTCCCTTAAAGCAGAAATGCTGAAACCATGCAGGACCCTGTGGGGCTCTCCCAAGTACAAAGGCCTTTCTGTGTCCTTTTCTCGTTTGTAGGAAAAAGGTTTCAGCTTCCTAGACCTTCCCTGAGTTACAAAGGGCATTTGAGTTAGTAACTGGAGGAGTGAGGGAATGCAGAAAGAAATAATAGTGCAATGATGGGCCAGGCCCTGGTTCCTCCTTGGGGGATGTGCATAGCAATTTACTCTGAGCTCTTCTGCAGGAACTAAGGGCTCCACCCAGGTGGAGGATGGTGACTTCAGGCTGAGCATAAGCCCATGGACCCCAGACTGGTTGGAACCAGAAGGCTGATGATTGAGATTCCTAGACCACCACCCTGTTACCTCACCACCAACCAATCAGAGGAGGGTTACATACCCTGCAGCCCTCCCACCACTAGCTCCCCAGTTTTGCCTGTAAAAACTCCTTCCCTGGAACCCACTGAGGATTTCGGGCTTTTTGAGCATTAGCTGTTCTGGACTCCTCGTCTGGCACCTTACAGTAAACGCTGCACTTTCCTTCAGCGCAACCCAGTGTCGGTAGATTGGCTTTACTGCGGACCAGTGAGTGGACCCAAGTCTGGGTTCGCTAACAGAGCCAGGGAAAAAAGAAGGTCAGGTAGTGGTTATTACAGGATAGCCAAAGCCTGAAGTGGTCTGGTTTAAGATAATGACTCTGCAAAGCGGGGCACTGGAGAAGGGTATTGTAAGAGCAGGGGCACATCCTAGACCTTTCCAGAAGAATTGAGTTACTAGTTAGATCTGCAGGTACAAGAAAACATAATTAGGCTGTGTTCTTTTTTTCCTAGCATTTTTATTCAACAAATACTTTGTGAATACACAAAATCAGGATTATACAGATCATGGAAGAATGCAATTTTCTGGGTATGAAGTTGAGTGATCGATCGTCTGCCTGCCTTCAGAAGCTTAAAATACACAGCAATCTATATACTTACTCAAGTCAAGGAATCGACTGCTGCCTATAGGAGTAGTACCGGCAAAGTTTGAGAGCAGCGATTCTCCACCGGGGGCAATTTTGCTCCCCTCCCCCAGGATACTTGGCAATAGCTGGAGGCATTTTTGATTGTCACAGCTAAGGGAGTGCTATTGAATCTAGTGGGTAGAGGGCAAGGATGCTAAATCTTAAAATGCACAGGACTGATAGGTGGTAAGGAGCCCAGATGAAAAAAGAATCATGTGACTCAAAATGTCAATAATGCCACAGTTGAGAAACTGAAGTCTCAAAGGATGCAGTTAAAGAAGCAACACACCTGCCTGTCATGATCCATACGTGAACACAGTGGAGCTGTGGAGGGTGAGCACGGCATGAGCAAAGGCAGCAAAGGCCAACATCTGAGGAAGGAACAGTACAAAGCCTTGATTATCCGGAGGTCACTGCTTGTGTCGCCCATAGATCAGTGGATGGGCAATAAGGCGGAGCTCACCTTGGGTCGGAACTGTGATGAGCATTGAATGTGAAGCTATGAAACTCCAGATTTTTAAGCATCGCAGCTAAGAATGATGTTGGAGAATTTGGGGAGCAGGACCGCTAGGTGGCAAAGATAAGTTCATTAGGAAATTTTATTTTATATTGGGGAAAGTTTGAAAAAGTTGTGAGGATATTTACTTTAGTGGGGTCAGGCTTCCAAAACAAAACAAAACAAAAAATGGTAGTTAGGTAAACTTGACTAAGATTCTAACTGGAAAAGGTTACCTTCCTTGACTCTTCATCCTCCCTAGAACTGCACCTCTGGCCCCTATGAGGTAATCTTTAATTTTTCTTTCTTTCTTTTGTGTGTGTGTGTGTGTGTGTGTGTGTGTGTGTGTGTGTAACATCACAACCTTGTTAGCTCGCAGTTTTAATCCTTCCTCTTGATCCTGTGGTAAAGTCACAAGAGTCCCATTTTCATCCTGGGCAAATCTACTGAATTTTACATGCTGAACCAGACCCAGAAAATGGGATACAAGAACGAACTGGATAAGCTGAGAACCTATCTTAAATTCTGTGGTTCAGAGTTTGGAACCGAACCCAAATATTTTGGTATTGGGCCTTATTTCTCCTTGGCAAACACGGCCTTCTGTTTTAAAGGGGTGGGGGGAGGGGAGGTTTTAAAAAGCTTATTAAAAAGTCTCGAAATGCTTCTTCAACATCAAATAGCTCCTAGAAAAATATTTTGATGAGTTAAGTGTAAATGAATCAGAAACATATGGATTACATTTCCTTTAGATTACACATGGGTTTCAGAATTAAGGGGGAAAGTGCTCAGGACAAAATGCATTTTGGATTTTATTGAACCCAAAATATTTGAGAAATAACTCAAGATACACGAAGAACCCAAAATCCTGCCAGGCTTCCCAATCCCTTGTGTAAAGCAAATTAGATTTTAAAATTCTTTTTGCTTTAGTGATCTATGGTGTTACATGAAATGTGGATGAAAAACTCCTTTTCTATATATGGTTTTTATCCTGGATATTTTCACTTACAACTTTGGCAAAAATGGAGATTTCAAGTATATGGTAGAGGGCTTCCCTGGTGGTGCAGTAGTTAAGAATCCGCCTGCCAACGCAGGGGACACAGGTTCGAGCCCGGGAACGTCCCACATGCCGCAGAGCAACTAAGCCCGTGCGCCACAACTACTGAGCCTGTGCTCTAGAGCCCATGAGCCACAACTACTGAGCCCGTGTGCCACAACTACTGAAGCCCACGTGCCTAGAACCCATGCTCCGCAACAAGAGAAGCCACCACAGTGAGAAGCCCGCGCACCACAACGAAGAGTAGCCCCCGCTCGCCGCAACTAGAGAAAGCCCACGCGCAGCAACAAAGACCCAATGCAGCCAAAAAATAAATACATAAATTTTTAAAAACCTGATTAAAAAAAAAAAGTATACAGTAAATTGGCTAAGTTGGCTAGATGTCTCAGACTCTGCCGGGCCAGGTGACGAGAACACTTGACTTGTCTCATACACAGTCACAGAGTGACGGAATTAATCAAAGAGCTTCAGACCATTTTACAGTAAACGGTAACAGACAGTATTTACAATTTGCCATTTGGCAATTAGTTTTCCACTTATTTATTGGACATTAATAAAACCTGTATTATTTCTCATTTCCCTTAAACTTTAAAAGAGCCTGTTTCTAGAGTCTAGATAGTGACCCATGTCCATTTATTAACTCAGTCTTTCACTTATTCCAGTGGCAAGGCCAAAGTGTGGACAGAGAAGGGCCTTAGGTCCCTACTATTTCCAATTGCCAAAGCCACATTCTGTGTAAAACCAGCATACTTGCTAAGCAAAAGGCTTCAAGACGACCCCCTGCAGGCATATTTCCAGTTTGCTAAGCCCCTCCTACCCCCCAATTTTTTTTTAATTAATTAATTAATTTATTTATTTATGGCTGCGTTGGGTCTTGCTCTTGCTGTGGAGCATGGGCTCTAGGCACACGGGCTTCAGTAGCTGTGGCTCACGGGCTCTAGAGCACGGGCTTCAGTAGTTGCGGCTCACAGGCTCAGTAGTTGTGGCTCACGGGCTTTAGAGCACAGGCTCAGTAGTTGTGGCGCACGGACTTAGTTGCTCCGTGGCATGTGGGACCATGACCAGGGCTCAAACCCGTGTCCCCTGCATTGGCAGGCGGCTTCTCAACCACCGCGCCACCAGGGAAGCCCCACCCCAAATTTTGATAACCATCATACTTAGTCTCTATTCCCTCATTGAACAGATTATTTCTTAGCACCCACTGTAATGGTGGGCACAGTGCGGGAGTATGAGGGACACAAAACCAAATAAAGCAGAGCCACACATTTCCAAGGAGATTCACATGTACGCACAATTCTCTAGGACAAGGGAGCCAAAAACAGGTAGCCTTCCAAAGTACACTATGCCAAAGAAGGGGATGCCAAAAAGGAAGTAGCTTCCCCACATTATTACTAAATAATAGCAGTTGTTTAAATCTAATCTATGTGATTCTGTTCAGAGCATTTGATAGTGAAGCAAGTTGCCTATTTCGTGTATCTAATGTATTTGCCTCCATTTTTCCTCTGACAAACTCTCACTTGCAACTCAAGACCCAACTCAGTGTCATCTCTACTGGGAGATTTTCCATTTTCACCATGGTTGAGTGAAATATTCCTCTGAATTTACATCACGCATTGGACATGTACTTATTTACATCATTTTTAGCATTGTGTTTTAATTAATTAATTTGTATCTCACAGTGTCCAACTAACCACTGACTTTTTTGAGGAAAAGGGCTACATCCTAGTCTTAATTTTATTCCCAGGACACAGCATATTGTCTGGAACATACTAAGCACTTATATGTTATTGAATGCACGGACTGCTGGATACATGATGCTATTAATTAAGAAGGGAAATGAAGAAAGACAAAAGTACACCACAGTCCCAATCTCAGTTACGTTACCACAAGTGACTTTAAGACTCTCTTGCTAAATGTACTCATTATATTCTACGTAGAACAAATGACTCTTATCAACTAAATTTGATTACTAGCGACATGGACAGCACAAGTCAGGAGAACGATGTGAAGTTAACGTGTGGATTCATTCAGAGAAAGGCATACATTCACATAGTCAATCATTTACCCAGTCTTTCCTCCATGCTGGACCATAATTTCTTGAAGACCTTCCTTACTATCTGTAGTTCAAGAACACTGGGCAGAACACTAAACAGTTCCAAATGTGGTATACTAAAAATCCAAAGTATATCCCAAATGCAAAAGGCTGATTTTATCAGATGAGAAACGTACCCCACGTTTCCTAGTTCAGCGAAAATGCCCACCTAGTAAATTCTTTACATTTTCAAATGACCTTTTTCAATAGCTATTCACACCTTTTAAATTCTCTTAGATTTTTATAAGATGTCTTGGATTACAGACAATATTATATATGACATTGGTGGCCATGGTTATCTGTGAGTGGACAGGGGCATTATATGAGGAGACTTTCCTTCTCAGGGAAGAAATCTTTGAGATGTCTATGTATCTGGAATAAAACAGAAGAGTAGCACATTGACTGTAAAACCACGAGATCCTCCTTCTTAGAGATTATTAAACAAATATATAATCCATATTCCATGGAACCATCGGCCTCTCAATTACACGCGTAAAGAAAACGGAACAGGACTCAACGTCTAGTCTCACTCTTTAAGTTTCTCAAGTCTTTGGTCTTTCCTGATTGTATGTAAAGCCTCTATGAATTTATTAGTTTGACAGGAGCCCAGGTAATTATGCCGGCTTCTAAGTCCTACGGTAAGTCACGTCTGCATCTCCCTGAACGCACACAAAATTTAGTGCCACTGAAGCACCTCTCGAAACAAATAAAAGATTTGTGAACTAGTCACCAAGCATCCGATGCAATTAAACTGCATTTGTTTCTTTTTTTGGTCTTTTTACACAATCGAGGCCTTGTAAGAAGTAGGCACTCCTCAGATCAGACTGTGTTTTCTTTAGAGGAAAGGGTGCCAAAATCCTCCTACCCTACGTAACCAAAGTCTCAACTAGCAGGAGGCGGACAGTTACAACATGTGCATGAGAACGCGCGCGCACACACACACACACACACACACACACAGAGATTCCTCCTCCTCTCCACCACTACTAATACCATAATATGTACATAAAGAAAAAGCACGAACCCGTAACTACAAAGATATTAATGTGGGGAACAGGGATAAAACTTGCTAGAAATGAAGTTGCGCTGCCCGCAGCCTCAATCAGTTGCAGCGTGACTTAAGATAAAACAAACACAATTGGTTTGAAAGCGGAGAAAAGAAAACAGGAACTGTTTTGAAAAAAATGGATTCTTGATTTTTTACTTTTTGAGACAAGTAAAAATAGAGCTCACCTTGAGGTACCCAGTTCTCAACAGCTTTTAATTGCTAACTTCAAGCTGTCACACTTTGAACGTTTTTTTTTAAAGAAAAAGTCTTTAAGGTCCGGTTAATGAGAACTGACTGCCATTGACTCTTTGACTGATTTAGCATCCTGTTGTACTGGCTCGTGCTCAGAGGCTCCCCACTGGTTTCCCTGAGCTGCTCCCCTCACTGGTGTGGGGACTGGGTATGAACTCGGAGCCACACAACAGCCCTTGTTATAAAACTCATTTCTCAGGGAAAACCCAAATAATGTATTCATGTGATCTGAGCAAATCCAAGTAGTTGCGAAGACTTATACCCTAGCTCAGTATCAGACAATCCCTTTAACTTCTCCCTGATTCTGAGTCTTTGTCTGCATTCTACAATATGGCTCGGTGAAGAAATTAAATTCCTTGCACACGTCCATTAACACCATCATCTATTGAGCATTGGGTGTCACACACTTCAATAAACATTTTCCATACGTTACCGTATAATCCTATAAATCAGGTAATGTCATCCATATGTTAAGGATGATAAACCTGAGAATTAGCAAGCTTTAATCAACTGGCATCTAGTAAGAATCTGAGTTTTAATTTAAGCCCAGTTTTGTCTAATTCCAAAGCCCAGCTTTCCCATTATCCTGCACTACTTTTGTGTGCCAAGTTCTTTGTGGTCTAAACTTGTCAGAGTTGCAGCTCTTGCTCCATTATTTTATAGGAAGAGAAAAAAAGGGAGGAAATGAACCAACCCTTACCTAAATAACTAATGGAAATAATCAAATCTCCCGCCTCTCCCAAAAAACTGCTATCTCTGGAAGTACAGCAACTTTTTTTCCTTATGCTAATTGGCTAAAATGTATATTAGGGCTTGAAGGAACTACAGAATTTCTTAGGGTGTTCTTCTGAATACTTATTTGTATGTTGAAATAATCATTTTGTGGAATGATAAATAAGTTATACAGTCATCAAAAACAATGTCATTGATGTGTATTGGGAGATCGGTCTCACATTTCTTCCCGTCTTGCAAGCAGGGGCAGCGACTGCCCTTTGTTCTGAACTATCTTCTCAGGGATGTTTGTACAGAGAACAACCTTGGGATACAGAGATCATGTCTTCCTCCGGAACAACGTGCAGTCATGGATATTTTCCAGTATAACGAAGATAACGTCTCCCTCTGCAGCCAAAGGCAGGCGTGCTTACTGCCCATTATAAAAGATTCAGATTTCTTAAGCTCAGAGCTCTTCGCCTGTGATATAACCCGCTGTGTGTGTGTGTGTGTGTGTGTGTGTGTGTGTGTGTGTGTGTGAGGCAGTTACATGACTCTCTTTGTGTAGCCTTGTGGGAGCTGGAGCTCAGGGAACCAGTGCAAACGTGCTAGCCCTACTGCTACTGTTACTGCTGTGAGTAATGAAGTATCCTGCATCTCTGACCCAGGAGCCTCAGTTTTCTACCAGCGCCCACGGAGCTGTGGCAGGCTAACTGACGAGTCTGCAAGTCTGGTAAAATCTCTGATCTTCACAGCTCACCACAATATAAATGAGCCCTACTACCAGGGAGTGGTTCACTGAAATTAGCTTTGCTAGCCTTAAATATTCGTGGTAGAGACAAAAGTTTGGTTTTACTCTTAATAGTCTCATAGTCTTCCATTATTAGCAGACTACTAGAGACTATAAATAATTAAGTCCCTGGTACAGGTCCACTGAAATTTTCACCTTCAAACATTGTCCTTCATATCAAGTATTTTAATATTGGAATAATATTCTTAATGAATCTTGGCAGCAGCTTTTTAAGTAGTTTGTGGTTCCTAAGTACGATAGTTCTCCTCTTTTCCATTAAAAAAAAGTCAGGATAATGCATCATTTATTTAATAACCTAGATATATACTATCCTTTAAAGTACTGGTTTCCTAAATGAGCCACATGTAATTGGGAGTTGTGTGTTTATACTTGAGTGGAGTTCCTAGAAAATAAGATATATTCTCTGCATGGAATTTTCATTCATAAAATTGCTTTATATTATCTGTTTTGCTTTCATGTGGTACCATTAGACTATTTTTAAAGATTAATATATATCAGAATCAACATGCATTTTTTGATAAAAATGAAAACTGAGGTCCCCTCCCATTCCATATTGATTCAGAATTCTTGGGAGAGTTACCAGGTTAAAAATAAATTAAATTAAATTACAAACTCCAAGTGATTCTGATGCAGTAGTCTTGCAAAACATATAGACTTGGCTTAAAATACATTAGAATTTGATTCAGCAGACTTCAGGCTCCAGACCTTTAACTTTAAGCAAGATATTAAAGCCTTAATTTCTTCAGTATCCTCATTTATAAAATGACCATGTTAAACTATGATTTACAGAAGTTTTTTAAAATTTTATATCCGATAAATATAAATATTTCACATTAAAGGTCATCACTCTCTCTTAACAGGAGAGACTGAGGGAGTCAGAAGTGGCTTTGATTTGTGTTATTCATGTCCACTCATCGTCATCATCCTCTTCCATTACATCTAGTTTCCAGAATATAATACTGAGAACCTACTTTCTGTAGGACAAAGAACCCAGGAAGTATGTAAGGCTGAGGAATCTGAGGTAAGTGTCCATCGTCTTTATATGTTATCTCATTATTTCTAAATAATAATACAATATCCATGCACCCCAATATTAATAGCAGTACTATTTACAATAGCCAAGACACGGAAGCAACCTAAGTGTCCATCAACAGATAAATGGATAAAGAAGATGTGCGTGATGAAATATTAGTCATAAAAAAGAATGAAATAATGTCATTTGCATCAACGTGGATGGACCCAGAGATTATCAAATTAAGTGAAGTAAGTCAGACAGAGAAAGACAATCGTGTGACATCACTTATATGTGGAAGCTAAAAGAAATGATACAAATGAACTTATCTACAAAACAGAAACAGACTCACAGACATAGAAAACAAACTTATGGTTACCAAGGGGGAAAGGGAGGGGAGGAAAAAATTAGCAGCTTGGGATTAACATGTACACACTACTATATATAAAACGGATAAACAACAAGGAACTACTATATAACAGGGAATCATATTCAATATCTTGTAATAACCTATAATGGAAAAGAATCTCAAAAAAACATATATATGTAACTGAATTGCTTTGCTATACACCAGAAACTAACACAACATTGTAAATCAACTATACTTCAATAAAAAATAATTAATTAAAAAATACCTCTGTCCAACAGACACACCATTTCTATCTATCTAATTATAATATATGTTATGGACTGAATGTGTCTCTCCAAAACTCCTATGTTAAATTCTAAAGCTCAATGTCATGGTATTTGCCGTGGGTTGGGGGGGGTGTGGGGGGGTGGAGGGTCGGGGGGGTGTTGGGAGGTGATTAGGTTATAAGGGGGTGGAGCCCTCATGAGTGGGATTAGTGCTGTTATTAAAGAGACCCCCAGAGCGTTCTCTTGCCCCCTTCTGCCACATAAGGACACAGTGAGAAGTCAGCCATCTGCAACCTGGAAGAGGCCCCTCAGCAGAACTTGATCATATACACACGCAGATCTCAGATATCCAGCCTCCAGGACTGTGACAGAGACATTTCTGTTGTTTATAAGCCACCCAGTCTGTGGTGTCATTATAGCAGTTTGAACTGACTTAGGACAGGGGTCATGGTTGCTATGTATTAAAATAAACATATTACCTAATTCATACAAAGACCTTATGGTTAGGTCTTTGTATAGGTCTTAGGGCTATCTATTTGTTACCTACCAGTATAAGCTTGGTGCCTGCGAACAAAAGTGTTGCCATATTATTACACTGCCAAGCAATCAGTAACAGTTTTCAGTAGAATGAGATTTTCTTGCCGTACAAGCTAATGATTTCCTACCATAAATTACCAAATACACATGCGATTAAAACAATTATTTTTTAAAACAATCCCTGGGTAGCCAATCTTGAATTTTATGGTAAAATGGCTTTTGAAAAGAATTTTTGACTTGAAAACTGTTGCTCATGAACAAAGGCAATCTAGGGTACAAATGTCCCTCTAGGGAATCACCTCCTAATTCTGACCACTTGTAGTTTCCATGGTATTCATCTTAACCTGCCCAGGGACACATGAGAGGTGGGAGGAGTATCATGACATGATTTCCTTTGAGGCGATGGGTAGGATCCCTCATTCCTCAATAATATAAACTGTTATTGGTTGAAATTTTTGTGGGAACGGAGAGAAGAGAGAAAGGAATTTGAAAAATAAAGGGCAAAGAATGGGAGCAGAAAAGAATTATGGGAGAAAACAGAAAAAAAGACCAAAGCAGAGGAGAGATGAAATGAGATTTCACACTTCATGTTGTCAGTTTTTCCTGGTTTTTCTTTTTTTTTTTCTTTTCCCATGTCAGTTTCAGAAACAGTAATTCTACCAGCTGCAGAATGAACCCTGTCATGACTCAGAAACAATGACTTCCCCTAGCTAGGAAAGATATTTAAAATTCCCTCCTCCTTGGTTAAGGCAGATGAAGGTACTCTTGTGCTCTGTGTCTTGGGTCTGATGTACTAGGTGTGAAGAGAACCCAAAGTACAATTGAGTTACACTGAGTTCCATCCTGAGTTACTTTTCGTGGTGATCCTTCTTCCATATTTCTTATTTTATTTCTCCACTGGAGAAACCTACTTTATTCAACTGATGTCTTTAAACCATCATATATTTCCTGCAAGGTCTTGCCAAACAGAGACATGTGCCCTACTTTTGCTAATATCCTATGATCCTAAAACTTTGGGTGTTTCAAAACTCCTGTTATCATACCTCATCCTACCTCGGCCTTTACTGTGAACTGGATCCTTTTTGTCCTTTGGGAGTACTAAAATTACAGTTAGAGCTGGAGTGAGTTTCCTACTCATCTCTAGTAATCAATGACAAAGGTATCAGAATTTCAAGTATATCAGAATCCTCCTAGATCTCCATAGGCAGAGTATGTCAATGATATTGGCCTCAGTGAAAACAGTGAGATAATGTATATAAATGTACTTTAACGAAAGAGTGCGCTAGATCTACTATAACGATAATTTTAAATAAAGACAGACATAAAAATAATAACAAGATCTAGTTACTCATTCATTCTATTGTCTATTATCTACAATTACTATGTTAACTTCTACAAAAATGACAGTTAATTAAACAAAGCAGGTGCCAGACCTCATGGAACTCAAAAGGAAGATGTAGTAGTAGAAGTGATTCAGACACAGAGCTGGATTATCTTTATGAGCAGAGAATAAAACAGATAAAATAAACTAAGAAATAGCCATAAAATATAGGTCCCAGAACAATCTTTTAATTCTACCTAAGAACACAGGCAGATAATCAATGAGGTTATTCTTGATAAAAAAAAGCTAATGTGCCTTCTCAAATTGAAAGAATTCTGTGCAGAAAGTCCATGAATAGCACAGATCCAAAAGAAAATTAAACTTACAAATGTGCTAGGAGTATTCTGTAAAGAAAAAACTGTTTAAACATGCAATCCCATAATTAGCCTGGATCTCGCATTCAAGTGCTGCAGGTCAAAACCACCAGCTTTTCCAAGTCAATGGGGAAAAACCTCCCATTCCTCTCCTGTGTATTTGGATGTGTGTAATTAGACTTCTCCTATGCCAACAAAAACCCATGAAGGCTTTCTCTATACAAGTTTAGATTGTTCCAGCTCCAAAAATGGATCAGGACGTGCTGGTACACCATCAGCAACGCCACTGGATGGGAAATACCACGATACCATTTCAGCACAGAGGTTACTGCTTTCCACTAAGATAAACAGCAGGAGGAAAAAAAGAAATTGAACCAATGGAGCAAAAGAGAATGCTAATGCTATTAGCCTAATGACTGCAGTAGATGTGATGTTGAATTTTGCCTGCTAACTTACACTGATTCCCTTGGCAGTCGATGTTTAAGCTGACCTTGTTCACAGATGAGCTACTGATGTGGTGAAACACAGAGCTCACTGACCACTGTATCAGTTAGCATTTGGTTAAACTACATATTACATAAAATCAAAATAACAATATTTTAAACAGGATAAGAGTCTATTTCTCTCTCAAACACATCAAAAAAAAAAAAAAAGAATCCTGTGGGTTAGCAATCTAGGGCAGTTATAGTGACTCTGCAGTGTTATTAGAGACCCATATGCCTATCATTTTGTTCCATCCTGGTGGCAGATTGGAATTTCCAAGGATGATCATATCATGTGATCTCATTACCACATGTTCTTATGCAATGTGATCTTACTAATCTCCAATCGGGAGAGAAGTCACCTCTCCCCTTGAACCTGAGCTGGCATGTGAGAATAGAATGGAGCAGAAGGGATGCTGTATGACTTCCAAAGTTAGATCATCAAAGACCACGCAGCTTTGCCTGGTTTTCTTGGAACATCTGCTCCTGGAATCGAACTCACAGGCTGTGAGAAGCCCAAGCACACAGAGTCATATGCAGGTGTTCTGGTTGACTGTGCCAGCTGAGACCTGCCTTGAAATCCCCCTAGTGCACCAGACATTTGGTTAAAGAATCCTCCAGGTCATGCCAGTGATCAGCCATTTGAGGTCTCAGACATCGTAAGCACTCAGAGAGCTGAGACAAACTATTCCCACTGTGCTCTGTCTAAATTCCTAACCCCCAGAATCTTCAAGTGTTATAAAATAGCTGTCATTATATTTGGAGAGCTTTATGAAACAGTAATAGATCATTGGAACACACACGCTCAGAATGCCCTGAACTCTAAGATGTGTGCTGGGGATCCAGCCATTACATCCATATTCCAGATATCAAGAAGGAGGAGACAGAGAAGGATAGACTGATTCCATTTGAAGGAAAACAATTCTGCTGACATTGCATTAGGGAAAACCTCATCGTATGAACTTAACCTGCTTCAAGGCTGGGAAATATGGTCTTTAAGACAGACAACTACATTTCGAGTTAAGTACTCTATTCCTAGAGAGGTCTGTCTGCAAGAACGTGAGACGAATTGAAAGTCTCTTCAGAAAACATCTATTTTTTTTTCTGTTTGGTGTTAGGCACCCCACTTTTATAATCAGTCATTTCATCAGATAAGGTGTTGTATCTCTCGACAATTCCCACTCATGTACAAATGGAAAATAAGAAAGAGTAAGATCTAAGTGCAGATGTCTTTACCAAATCACTGCTTTGCTTACAAAACAGCTCAGAGGAAGAGCCATAGTAGAGTTAAGAGAACCCAAGGACACTGCCTCAGAAGCAAGGAGAAAAGCAAAGTACTGGTCTTAGGAAATCCAGCTGCGTCATGATACTCCTGGGCTCATGGAGGACAAAGGGGGATTATCACAAGCTAGATTTCCCCTAAAATTCATATTACCTAAGGATGACATAAGACGCAAGCCTTTAATATTTTTATTCTCTAGACAAATCTGGTTAAGATATTGCTGCATAGATTTTTCTGCTGGTTTTAGGTTAGAATAATTTAATTCAATACAGATTGGTCCCTCTTATTACCATCATATCTTCAACTCAGATGAACACCCATGTCTTCTTTTTTTTTTTTTTTTTTTTTTTGCAGTACGCGGGCCTCTCACCGTTGTGGCCTCTCTCCCTTTGCGGAGCACAGGCTCCGGACGCGCAGGCTCAGCGGCCATGGCTCACCGGCCCAGCCGCTCCACGGCATGTGGGATCTTCCCAGACCGCGGCACGAACCCGCGTCCCGAACCCGCGTCCCCTGCATCGGCAGGCGGACTCTCAACCACTGCGCCACCAGGGAAGCCCCCCATGTCTTCTTTTGAATGGAGCTCAAGGCTTATATTGGTGCAAAGATACATTTCTTTTGATAGCTAAAACCTTACTATTGCAGCCAAGATGCATTAATGATTTGCTGGATTTAACCTGGGTCATAGATTTCACTCTGACTGCACCACAAGTGAGTGAGGGCTTCCTCCATAACCAGACTGAATATTGATTCACTGAAAGCAGAAAATGTTTTAAAGCCTAGTCAATTTCTTGTTTGAATGCTGGTATCTAGGGAACCTGGCAACATGTTGTAGGGATTTTAGGTGATTGACTGGGCCTCAGTGTGGCCCTTTAAAGAAGACGCTTAATAAGCAACAACGTGGTACGGTCTTGGAGCAAACCTGTTACTCCATTCTATAGCAACAGGCCCCTGAAGAGCCTCAGGAATATTTATTGTCATAATCATAATAACAATAATGATAGTAATATTTAATAATGACAACATATTTCAGCACAAATTCACATTCGGTACTTCTGAAGAAGTTTGCAAGTAGTTCCTCATTTAGTTTTCACCACAACACTATAAAATAGGTTCGATTATTACCCTCACTTAACCAGGGAGGGAATGGAAAATGAATAGCAGAGCCAGCATCCTGCAGAACTAAGATTCCAACTCAGACCATTAGGCAGATGAGAAAGCAAACCGAACATTGTGTGAGTTCCGTCTGTCTGTCTGTCTGTCTGTCCCGGGTTCTATCTCTTTTGATGTGGCCGTGTTAACTGTATACCGTTTGGGGGTTTGCCATGGACTGAAGCCACTGGCCAAGACATGAACATTCTAAACACAACTGCCTGATGTGGGTAGAACTAGAAAGTGAGAGGGACGACGGTCGGTCGGCAGCGATGCCATCAGGATGTAGGTGAGTGTGTCATAGGGAGGGAGTCTCCTTCCTTCCTTCCTCTTTTTTTCCCCTTTTTGCGAGACACATTGCCCTCATAGAGGAGTGTGGCTTAGAGGCGGCCTCACTTGGGAGACAGCCTAATACCTCATATTTTTAAAAAGAAAAAAAAAAACACACGCATACACACACACTCACATATATATCCCAGCCAAAAACATCAAGCCGCCCGTGGCTGTTAAAAAGCCAAGAGAGCTGAATTGCGCCCTTCAATGTTTTTCTTTCAAACACGTTGACCACCCTCTCTTCACAACATCTTATTTATTGAAGCACAAGCTGTCGAAATGGAATAAACCTCTGCAACATTGAACTCTGGATCCTGCCCGAAGTTCCCTTTCATTGTGAAACTTTCTTTCTCTCTTTCTCAATGTCTCTCTCTCTCTCTTTCTCTCTCTCTCCAGGCATCATAGTAGAAATATCTCCATGAAGATCTGGAGGAAAAGGGGTTAATTTGAGAGGCTTGGAGCCAGGCCTCTCTTAACTGGGGAACTGGCAGCTAGCAGTTTGGAACGCTGCCTCGAATGTCTGACTGAACGTTTTTATTATCCTTTTTGCCCAAAGGTGGCTTTTAGACGTCCACAGCAGCACAGGGCCTTCTGATGGGGATTCGACAGACGGGAGCCAGAAAGCTGTCTGCCCCTTCTGTGATGACTGGGGAACCCCATGGAGGAAACCGCCACCCCCTCCCCAAATCCAGGGTGGACTTGCCCTTCCTCACCCTTCAATAAACTGCAGACCCACCAGGGGACTCATAAAATCAGTAGGGAGTTCTGAGAGGCGGGGAGGGGGGAGGAAGGGGGTCTGAGACACAGAGTGGAGAGAGAGGCAGGCCCAGAGGCTTAAAACAGGCTCTAAGGAAGACAGGGAAGAACAGGAGAGCTGAACACAGGGACAGAGAGATGCCACGAAGGCAATGAAGTTGAAGACCAAAAGGAGACATACAGAGAACAAGAAAGGTGGAGGGGAAAGAAGAGAAAGAAAAGAAAGAGAAACGTAGAGGGCTGAAAGCATCTCCACTAAGAACCTCCAGCTCCAGATCTGCCTTTATCAACTGCAATCAAGCTACGAAGGGTCTGAGTTGCCACTTTTGTGGAACTGGCTTACTTGCTTCATCCTGACCTGCTCAGTTCAGTGGACCGGTTTTCACCGGAGTGAAACCCTTGTAGCTCCTTGGGAATCTTAGATTGGAAGGGTCGTAGGCTCGACAGCAGTAGTTAGTTGTCGGTTAGTTGGATTTCTCTGCTACCCAACAGGAAATAGGACGCACCCAGGTAGTTGGAGTCAAACACTAACAAGAGGCTATTGTTAGAAAACACGGAGCTTGTGAGCGTTCAAAAGGATGGTGCATGTGGAGGGGGCCGACCACAGATCTTGTGGCAAGAAAAGGCTCTTTGGGGGTGCCACCTTCAGGCTCCCTCCCAGGCAGCTGCCTGAGAGCGCCATGAGAACACGTCTAGCAGCTCAAACTCCTGCTTCCAAGCATCCTATGCCCTGTTAGAGTTAGGCAGACAGGACGATTCCCTACATAACCTAAAACACAACTGGGATAGATGGGGAACTTCTGAGGCATTGAATGTTTATTTAGAAAGAAGAGTAATGAAAGTTTCTATGGTTTTCGTACACACGAAGCACCTCCTCACACATCGACTTTCTGGATAGACACGAGGCCACGGTGTACACAGAAGGGCAGGTGTTATTCATAGTCCCAATTAGCAGAGGAGGGAAGCAACAAAGGGCAGCTCAAAGTGTGGTCCACAGACCACATTCTGATCACCTTGTTAAAAATGCACATTTCCTGACCTCCACTATATAGTCAGACTAAATTGGACTCCCTGATAGAAGTTGAATTTTTACCTTGCACCCTAATGATTCCCAGTACACTGAATTTCAGAAGCACAGGGCTAGCGGATTGGAGAAGTATAGTATCAAGATTTCAGTGGGGCTTTTTCCAACAGGACACTTATTTCCATTTTTAAGGAAGATGAAATTGAGGTACAAAGAGCTTAAGGGACTTGTCCAGAGTCACATCAGCATCTGTGGCACGTTGGTGAGAGCTGTGAGTAGAAATACATAACGAACTAGAAATAAGTGATTAGCTAAAAATGACTAGAAATAAAACCTAGCTCTTCTGACTTCTGCGGTGCTCTGTTCTTGAAACTACACCAGACTGCTTCCTTCAGACACAGGGGAGATTTGACATTGTTTCTGTTGGAATCTCTGTTATGGTGGCTCCCAGCCTAGGTAATAATTGTGTGCACATTTACGTATGCCTCACAGCACCGCTCCTGATGAAATGGGCAGTTGATCTTGGTCATGCTTCTCTAAATATGGTCCTATGAAAAGTGCCCACTTTCTACTCAGACATGAAACTATTTAAGTTCTTAACCAAAACCTCTGAGGCAGAGAATTGGAAAGATCACTATTCCAATAGACAAAGTGTCATAATATTGGTGTGCCAGGTAGCATTCTGAATTCTCAATATAAGTATTAAACAGACGAACTCATTCACTTATTTAAAGCAAGCCGCAAGATAAGTAATAGAATTACCTAATGAAGACATTGAGGCCGGGAGATCCAATGTGACTCGCCCACAGCCACACAGCTCTTAAGTAGTAGAACTGGGCTACGAAGGAAGGCTTCTGGCTTAAGAGATAGCGAGCTTAGCCACCACTACCGCTGCCTCTGTCTACAGGGTGGGGGGAGACTGGGGTGGGGACAACCGGGTGGGGAAGATTTAAGTAGGTAAGTTTTAATGAAAAGAAACAAAATCACCCCCAGTAGCTCAGGGCTGTTCCAGCCACATAGAACCATAAACTTAAAAGGCATCTAAAGGTACATTCAAAATAAGCCGTCAACTCTAAAATCAATCAATCAATCAATCAAATAACACAGAGGTAGAAATGATCATGAAGCTGACGTGGTTTGATGATTTTATTTCGTAGATGACAAAATCAAGGATCTGAGGGGTACAGCCATCTTCTCCAACGTCTCAGAGCACTCAAAGATATCAGGTATTAGCCAAGCTGTGTAAGTCTCAAATATAACCGATTTCTTGAAACGGTGTCTTAGGTGAGTGTAGCGGTAATGGATCAATCTATGAGAAACTATTATAGGGCTCCTTCGTAAACAACCATGAAACCTCAGCGGGATGCAACAATAAGTGTTTGCTGCTCACAGGTCTGGTGTGGTTGACTGGGGGCCCTGCTGATCCTGACTGGGCTTTTGTATTTCTGAGAGTCATCTGACTGTTGGCTGATCTAGCTGACTGTTGGCCTTAATTGGGGCAAGTAGACACTGTTCCATACGCCTCTTGTCCCCTAGCTTAGAAAAAGTCTCAAGTCAATGGAGGAGATGCAAGGGCACAAGTGGGAATGTGCAAGCATCATTTCAAGTCTGCTTGCCTTGTTATGACCCCAACCATCTCACTGGCCAAAGCAAGTTACATGGCAGGGACCAGATCAGGGTTGAGGGCATAGAGTGTGCCACTAATGCAAGTGATCAACCACAGTGAGGGAAGAGGAACAGCGTTGTAGAGAAAGAATTTCAAGGAAGGAGAAAGAAATCAAATAAAACCAAATTATGCAATGTTACTTTTAACCGCCAAACTTTTGATTTCCATTTTGGGGAACATTTGCTATATTTACTGGATTAAGAGAAATACATCATTTGGCTAAAATAAGAGAAGTGCAGAATTTATGACGCATGCACCATTTTACAAAATTAGATACACCATGCTGGCAAGCATCATATTGAATTTGGGGGTTCCTAGCTTATTCATAGATAAATGCTTGTAGGTCCTTTTTTTAAGGAAAATCTGAGAAAACAAAATTTAATTTCAACTGAATATATATTCAATTGAAATTAAATGTTATCTTATGAATATATATTTATATTATAAATTTTATAATTTATATGTGTATCTTCCTAAAAAGTGAGTTTGCTCTGGCAATATAAATATGGTTTAATTTATAGAACAATAATGCATTATCAATTTATAAAATTTTAATATGTTTCTAACTTTTCCAGAATTCATCTAGGACTAATTTAGATATATGTAATGAAACATTAAGATGCTTTACTTTAGTAAATTAGAGATCTGGTTTTTTCAGAGGGAGATCTATTTTTTAATGTGTATGAGTATGTGGGGTGAATGTTGTCAAAGGATTAAAATATCTCTCTCAAGAAGGTAAAATTCAAGTGTCACTTTTTTTTTTTTAATTGTAGCTGTTATTCCTGGTAAAGACCAAAACTATTTTCACCTTTTCTCCCTCTGCTAGTTGGACTAATAACATAACTCACCATCCTCTAATTATCACTTTCCAAGTCTCTTGAAAAGAGTTCTTTAAAAGCACACATGTACTCACACAGCCACAGAAGCAAGAAAACAAAAAAAAAAACAAACTACAAGCCAAAAAAACCCCCCAAAACACCCAAAAAGCAAAAACCAAATGAAAACAATCTTACTAATACAAAACTTAAAAATCTGTTCATAAAAGTATCTCACATATTACATTAAAGTCCAATTACAAAATAAAACATAAATATCAAATGGTTTCATTTGAGTTGGCGTCTCAGGAAACTGAGAATATAGCACTTTGGGGTCCTTTTTGTCTTTTGTTTTCTTTTTAGATCAAATTGTTGTAAATTAAGATTCAAATTGTACTGTTACAATGGGCCCCTTGCCAGGCCATCAGTGAGAGGTTAATTGTTTAAAATTTGATGTTACAGTGTTACCCTTTACAATGAAAGACCATTTTAAACATGTAAAGTACAATGCAACAACATCCAAATTCAAGAATTCCAAATAGGTTTTGTCAAAATGCCCTACTAACCAACCAGTGCCCCACAAGCCTCCTTTTGTTTTTGTTTTTAGTCCCGTAATGGAATCCTATGGGTTGTTTTACCTGAAGATCTTTGATTTATTAGAGGAAGCATGTTTTCTTAATCCTGGAGGCAACAGTAACTTCATTTTCAGGTAGGTGGTAAGATTTATAAAATTAATATGGATTCAACAAAAGGAACAACCCAGAGGTTGATAGATTAGATCAGTTCTGGGGTTTTCCCACATTCGGTGGCATATGAAATTACCTCTTAATGAGTAATTCACTCTTCTTGCGGGACCTGTCCATTTGCTTTTAAAAAGTTTAATTATTAATCTCCAGTCACTATTTATCAACAACTGTTCACCCTGGTGACGTCATGGGATGTAGATCTGTTCTCTCTAGCCACGGATTTTCCTTTGTTGGTTTGCAACCTTAGAAGTGCCCCAGGTGGAATCTGAAACTAGCCCCTGTACACAGAGGGTAAGGAGAGACCAAAGAAATAGGCAGGTCACTCCAAACTGGTAGGTGGTAGGTTTAAGAAGCAAGGGAACTTACAGATGAGGCTAGTCTTCAATAACCACAAGAGATCTCCACACCCATCAGCCAAACCTTAAAAGTTTGTATAAAACCCTTAACTGGGTTCAGTCACGTATTCAGTCCAGATGGTCTCAACAACACCTTCTTGCAAATTACTGAATCTGAGACCATCCGCAATTCCTGGGGACTTCCCGAACTCAGAAGGTAACATTAAAGGGCTCCCATTTCCTCTGACATACTGTTAGGTTCGGTCACTGGGGAGGCCACACAGAAGACGAGGAAGATAGAGAAGGAAGGCTCAGGTGTTTATAATCCTGATTCTTTCCCATAGGCTAGCTGTGTTCCTGAAGGTCTGAGGACTTCAAGTACCTCACAAAGCAACTTGTCCTGCATAACTGTCTTTGCTCTGGCTCCCAGGAACATTTTCCCCGATCTCTTCTGGCAGTAGCCTTCCATTGCTAGACCTGGGTGTTTGTCTTATGGGTCCCCTACATTCAGCCACATCTTTGCAATTAGTCCTTTTGTAAGGAAACCCCAATTGTTTTACAAATGTGAGTGTGCCTTCTGTTTCCTGCCAGGACCCTTGGCTGATACTACATGTAAGGACAAAATGTATATGACATTTTGGGCAGCAATGGTTCTTCTGTATTGTAATTCGTTATTGCATTTTCCTAAATTTTACAACAAAACCTTTAATACGTTTGTAATCGAGAAAACATATTATTTTGAAAAAAGTAGGGACACATCTGGACAACCAGCAATTCCACTCTCAGACGTCCTAATCCCCGAGCTCTCTCTCTCTTGGTTTGACCAGCTCTCTATTTGAGAACAGTAATCCCTTAACCCTCCTCTTATCACTCATCATCACTTTTGGCCACTGTACCTTCCTTCCTTCTCATGCTGTGAAAATCCCTTAGAATTGCTGAGTGTCTACCTGCTGTTAATCCCAGAGTTTCTGTTTTCATTTTACTGTTAGTTCCCACATAGATGGAGGGTGGTTTCTGAGACAGACAGGTTGACTCCATCCATCATCCTATCTGGTTCTCACCTTCCCAGTGCTGTGAAGAATTGTAGCAGCAAGAGGGCAGGACACTGGGGAGGAGCAAATACGACCAGACAAGAGCAATTTAATCATTTAATTATTAACAAATGCCCCCAAGAGCAGGATTATCACATCCCCATTATGAAACGTGGTTTGTTTGTTTTTTTAAAAAGAAAGTTACATTATTTTAAATTATTTTAAAAAAATACTAAAGATAACATTATCCTGTAAGTGTTCTTCTAGTTGCACTGACTGCTTTATACTTACCCCCAATTTCTGAGATTACCAGTAGGAAAAGGTGGTTTGTGATTATTATTTAGTATTCAGTAATACTTAGTTTCTCATAGAATTACGAGATAATTAAATAATTTATATAGTACTTTTCATAAGGGACCTTATACTAGGTAATAGTGATGGTTAGAGATTAATGCTCTGGATAAAGTTAGGGGTGAATGGGGCACAGGGAATTAAAACTTTAACACCTAGAATATGCTATGCACTATAATTCATGCTTTACAGTTACTGCCTTATTTAACAATATTTTGAGTTAGATATTATTATTTCATTTTATAGACAAGTAACTTGCCCAGATTTTATAGCTGGTAACTGTATTTCAAATCTTTATACATTTTGTTAGAGCAAACTTTTGTACGAATAATGTTAATTTATCTAGTAAACATCTTTTGTTCAAAGGTTGTTATCCAGTAATTTGCCTAGTAAATATCTTTTTTTTCAAATTCAAGCGTGATAATTTATTTTGTTAAATGAACAGATTTTGTTAATTTATATTGAGCAATAATAACACCAACTAGGAGAATTTGCAGACATTGGGAAAAGGGGCTTGTTCAAGTAAGAAGCCAAAAAGTATTAAGTTAAGAAAATAAACCATCAAAGATCATCAGAGTTCCAGCACTCAAAGAGCTGAGTAGTGAAGTTTCCAAGTATGAACGGGTTCTGTTTTCAACCTTTGCTATGGCTGACTCACAAAATATCTATCATTTATCGGGTTTCTGATTTACTCTCCACAGCCCACAGTAGAATGCCATTGACACCCAAGTTGACCTTCTGTGGTCCTGAAACAGATTCCCAGGTTTAAAAAAATATAGGTGTGACTGTATGTGGAAAAGTGCAGGTCCGGGTTCATGACACAGAGCTGTATGAACCACACCGTATGATTTCCTCACTTACTGGGCTCAGCCATTGTTAAGTGTGTTTCACTTCAGTGACACGCTTTTGGCCTTACTGGGCAAGTCAAAGATGATCTCCCCAAGGGCTTTCGCTCAGACAGGTTTTCTTCTGATCCCCTCAATAGCCTCTGGATTGGAAGGTTGTTCTCTCATCCCTGTAAAACCGCTGGGCTACTGGCCTGCTGAATTCTGACTTAAACTGCTACACACAGGCAAACAGCCACAGAAGATAAGAGATTTATTCTCCAGAAGAGTGAACTGGTGAGTCTCTAGACTCCGAGAGTCTGGACACAGCTGAGGAGAGGGAAGAGGGAAGTCTGTGCTGTGACCTGTGAAACACACACATGCGCTCACATCACCTCCACTGTCGTCTGGAGAAAATGCCCACAGAACTCTCCAAAGAAACCCTCCTGGCGCCTCTGCAGCTGGTACTGTGCCACACCACCCTGCCCACCACCCACAGTGCTCGAGTCCCCTGGTCTTTTCAGCAGCCCATCCCCAAGCTTCTGTGTGCTTTTGCTTCTAAGAGCTGGCACCTGGAACTCTCTTCGGAGGACGCTCCTTGCTACTGGAGCCTCTCTGTGCTGTAGCCAGAGAGAGACCTTGAAGAGTCCGGGAGTCATCGTCTCCCCAGGATGAGCATGGCACGGAAGAGGGAGCATGAAAGCCGGCCCATGCCCCTCTCCCCAGATTTCCCTGCAAGACCGGACTGCAGCTGGGATTTTGCCTGGAGTCTCACCCTTGCTTGGCTTCTTCCCCTGATCCGCCATGCTAACCCACTCCCCTAACAGCTCACCAGGGCAATTACTAAATAAATCACATTCATAAGAATGTCCTGCTTCTGACCTTTTCCAAGAGGCACCAAATCACTACACAGAAAAGCGCCAGACGCACAGACTTTTCAATATGCCCTCTGGTGCCTCAACCCGATATGCGAATACACACCCAAGGATCACCAGGCATCTGCTGAGGAAAGTTTCCAACAAGAAACTCAGAGACCAAAGCAAAAGAAACAGTCAACATGGAGATCAGGGAAGAAAAACGACAACAACAAAAGTGCCAAGAGGCCTGTGTCAGTGTCAGTATTGACATTAGTTTGATGATTTCAAATATTTTAACATTACAAGTAGTTGCTACAGCCTCACCATCCCGGAACTTGTTAAAATGAACACTATCGGGCTCACCTCAGACCTACTGAATCAGAAACTTCGCGTGAAGTCCAGGAATCTGAGTTTTAACAAGCCCTGCAAGTGATTTTGATGGACATCTTGTCAGAAACATGTAACATTTTTTTTTTAAGTTACAATATAAATACATTAAGAGGATGGGAGAGGAAACGTGTTTGTGCAACATAAATCTTGATCTCTTTAACCAGAAGTAGAAATCAACAGATGAAGAACTAAAACTGCTATACCAATAAACAGCATCATTCATTCACCCGTTCATTTGATAAGTATTTGAGTACTTGTTATGTGCTACACGTGGTTCTAGATCCTGAGGACACAAGGAGCAATTTTTAAAAGCCACTGTTCTCCTGAAGCTTACATCTAAATGAGAAACAATAAACACACAAACAGACAAAAAGAAAACTGGTGATGAATATTTAATTATCTATTTAACACTGACCACCACTGATCAGGAATAGTTCTCTGATGAGTGACCTTGGAACAGAGAGAAGATTATAGAAGTAGCCTGGGGCCAAGCTTTATAGGCTTTGGGAAAAGTTTTGGGATTTACTCAGAGTAAAATGGGAAGGCAGTATAGGATTTGGAGCAGATAAGCAATTTACGTAAGTCTCTGTGGATATGGAAGATTGTATTTTCCAAAATACACCCACACACTTTCTTGACACTTGTCCCATTGAAAGGCAAAATCTGTGTCTTCTCTCAAATCTGGGTAAGTTTGTGACTCTCTTACTTTTAAGACTAACTCAGGAGTTTGGGATTAACATATACACACCACTATATATAAAAGAGATGACCAACAAGGACCCACTGTATAGCACAGGGAACTATACTCGATATTTTGGAATAACTTATAAGGCAAAAGAATCTAAAAAAAATAGATATATATGTATGCATAACTGAACACTTTGCTGTACATCTGAAACTAACACAACATTGTAAATCAAGTATACTTCAATAAAAATAAAATAAAAAGACTAAGAAAAGGCAATGTAGCTGCTGCTGGGACATGGGATATCTTTCCATTTATTTGCATCTTTTTCAGTATCTCTCATTAATATTTTACAATATTCAGTGTACAGATCTTCAATCTTCTTGATTAAATTTATTCCTATTTTATTCTTCTTGATGTCATTGTAAATAAAATTGTTTTCTTATTTTTTTACCAGATAGTTCATTGTTAGTGTACAGAAATGCAACTTATTCTTGTATGTTGATTTTATACCCTCAACTTTATTGAATTCATTTATTAGTTCTAACAGCCTTTGGCGGATTCTTTAGAGTTTTCTATATATAAGATCATGTCACCCGCAAACAGAGACAATTTCACTTCTTCCTTTTCAATTTGGATGCTCTTTTCCTTGTCCAATGGCTCTGGCTAAGATTTTCAGTGTTATGTTAATAGAAGCAGCAAGAGTGGACACTCTTATTTTGTTCTTGACCTTAGAGGGCTTTTCACGTTTAGCATGGTGATTTTGAAGCTCATCCATGTTGTTGGCAGGTATCGACAGCTTGTTCCTTTTTATTATTGAATAGTATCCCATCATATGGAGAGTTCAGCAGCTGACGAACGTTTAGACTGCTTCTAGTTTGGGGCTATTTTGAATAACGGTGCTATGAACTTCTGTGTACAAGCCTTTATGTGGACATATGTTTTCATTTCTCTTTGCTACATACCTCAGTGTGGAGCTATTTGATCATATGGTACATTTGTGAATTTATATTTAACTTTTTAAGAAACTGCCGAACTCTTTTCCAAATCGGTCATTTTTTAATTAAAAAAATTTTCCAGGAGCTTCAAATCTTCCAAAACGTTCGACTTTTTCACTATATTTACAAAGTACAGAAAAATATTTTGATAGACAGTTAACTTTTGTTATTGCTACACTGATATAAATGTATATCCTTAATACCGACAGCCAAAGCAGTGTTTTTTCATCGCTTTCCATTACCTGTAGACTAAAATCTGTAAGGTGATTTGGAGAAATCCCACACAAATCTAATCTATTTCCATTTAATGATGATAAAGGATTTTAATGCCCAAGAACAAATAGCAGAGAACAGAAATATATTGACTTTGAAAGTTAACTGGGAAATGCCAAGAGACTCATGAAGGGAAGTATCATGATCTCACTTTACAGTAATTATTGACCTGAGTCCCTGGTGCCCACTTTGAGAATTCTCTCAAAGCATATAAGATGATTTCTCCTTTAGGATAAAGCAGAACTATCACAGCCACCATTACTTACGTATTTAAACGTTTAAAGTTTTATTTTATGCTTTTTTTAAAAAAAAGAAAAAAACAACAGTCTTCAAGTGCTTAGCAGAAATTGAGCAATGTTGTTGGATCTAGTTGGATGAACATCAAAATTGACATGTAGTCAGATGAGGGCTGTACAAAACATCTTTTGTTTTTTCTAGGAAGTGCCCTATGCATTTCAATTATATCCTGGTGTACATGAGTGTGATGGATTATTTCAAAATATTATGTTGTCCAATCACTGTGAATTAACAATACACTGAATATCATGAGAACAAAAGGACTGGGGAAACCAGTTCCAGTAAATTAAGAGCCACCTTAACTGTCACTCCCATGAGGAACCTTCACTTGAACTTGACTAGAATAATTATAAGGTTTTGTTCAATTCTGACCCAAGTTGTATGCATTTCACCAGTAGCAGAAACAGCAACAAATCTTCTTTTTTAAAAAGTATATGCTTTTCTTACACCAGTATAATTTATGAAATAAATCAAAGAAAGAATATGCAGATTTTAAATCTTAAATTTTACTGAAGATGTTGCTTCAGACAATAAAGATCTCTTTATTTAAATCCAGATATGATATGACATTGGAATGATGCATTTGAGAGGATCATTCAGGCTTCAGGCCTGAAGCAGAAAATAATGAGAATTTTGCTGATGTGTGCCATTTACTTTTGTAGAAAAAAAAAAATCCCACAGAGCACTGTGAAGTGAAAGAGTTAACATTCTCCCGAACATTCAGAAAGAGTAACTTAGGTACTGCAAAAATTGAGCTTATTGTTCCTTCAATATTTACCATTTTCTCAGAAATAGGTGGCAGCATAATGCTATCATTTTTAAACTGCGACCAATGGCAATGTGGGTATCACTGCCATCTTTGAGATGTTTTGCAAATATTTCTCTCCTTAGCCAAGCCACAAATTCAATTTGTGCCCAGTTAAATCCTCATAAAACAGTGTCTTTGACAAATGATTGTTTTTTTCCTTCTCAACCCAGAGAAATGCCAGACTGGGCTATTTTCACTTTTGGTGGGAAATGTTCCACTTAGACTGACGCACAATTACGTGGCAAATATCCTGATGTTCTTTTCTTGTCACATGGCTGAACTCTGGAGAGTTGTGAAAGTGACCTGATAAGTATAATAAAAATCGCTAACTTAGCATGTTCCACACATGTTACTTGAATTATCTCGTTTATTTGCTACACCCATGCTGACTTATGTACTCTTATTATTCCCATTTTACGTAAGAAGAGACTGAGACTAAGGAAGACTAAATAATTTACCTATAATCAGTAAGTGGCAGCCTAATTTTCACCACCTTTAATCATTCTTCATGAGTACTGAATAATAAGACTTTGATTCATCCATTTAAAAATATTAAAAACACTGTTAAATATCTTTTTGGATTTTAAGCACAAAACTGATCACCTCTACCATCTACACAACTTTCCTATGAAATCATATAGATTTTGTGGAGGAACACAAATTGTAGAGAGGATTAATATGAGACGTTGGATATCTAAAATATATTAACAGAGTAAAAATAAATACTTGGCGTAGATACATGCACTGCCAGAAAGGACTCCTAGACTATTAAATAAAATCCTAGGCAGTCCCTAAGTGGTGAAGTTATAAAGACAAAGTGCCTGTGATACATGTAGCAGAGAATTAGAATAACTTTGAAAAGCAATGGTTCAACTTGTTACCATGGTGATGGAGATGAATCCTGATTGTTTGGTGAACAGCCACTGTCCAGGACCAAAAGAGGAAACAAAAGGATGGGTGGACAGAAGCTGTTTTGACTCACTAAAACTATTTATTTAACCTTTTTTCTCTTTTCTCATGATTCATATCCTGTATACGAACTATCTTAGCCTCTTTGTTGATCCCTGTATATACCAGAAATGGTCTATAGGACAAATTTTAGGTCACCTGGAGTAATTACCACCATCTCCATACCTGTACTTCCCATTTTAATGAATTTTGAAAGCTATCCTCATCCCCTCTCCACTGCCTGTGAGCTACTGCATTATTTTTTTCTCCCATAACAAGGAAACTATGATTCAGTGACCTGAGAATGCAGTTTGAAAGACTGCCCACTCTTGGTTTAGAATACGGATAAATGAACTTTTTCTTTAAAGATCCAGGTAAAAAATATTTTTGACTTTGAGGGGCAGGTATTCTCTATTACAACTACTCAACTTTGCATTGTTGTGCAAAATAACCTCAGACAATACATAAATGGATGAGGGTGCTGGTGTTCTTATAAAGCTTTATTTATAAACACAGTCAGTGGGCCAGATCTGGCCTACAGGCACATAGTTTGCCATCCCCCGGTTTGGACTGATGTGCCACGTCATTTAGCGCTGGGTTCTTTTTGGAACTTTGATCCCTCCTCTACAGTCATGCAAACACAGGTAGGATAAGATTCCGTGGACCAGGTCCTCGCTGTAGCTGCAGAGCCCCGGCCTCTCCCAAGTCTTGTTTAGGTATTGCATCCTTGCATAGTTTCATCCAACGGAACCAGGAGAGTAGCTATCAATACAATTGTTAGCATTCTCTCTGGATATATTTTTTAAACTGTGGGAAAACATTTTATCTCTGGCTAGTAACTGCTGATGTCATAAAAAACGACTAGTGCAGTATTTTTCTTCACAGACAGCCTTGGGTCATTTTTCAGGGGGATATGGTCTTAGTTCCATGGGGCGGCCAGGCAGGGTCACACTTCACACACAGGTTTCTTTGCACAATGACAAGTCTGTGGCTACTCGGTTTATGTGTTTAATAGGTGGGTGGACTCTGCCACACTGTTCACATTTTTAGAAATTAAAGGCTTGCGGTTGGTAGTTTCAGGGGGCCTGTGTCACGGAAAGAGAGAATGGCAGATTCAAATAGTAAACATACCCGTCTTTTCAACAGGCCCTTCTTTGGCAGAGCCTTTGAGCACAGACTTCTTGGAGGGATCTGAGCTCCATGTGCCTAAGTGACTAAAAGATGGAAAACAATGCATCTGAGGGCTCGCTCAGCAATCTGTGGCAAGTGTGAGAGTTGCTCGCGGGAGGGCTCTTGGCAAAGCTGTGGAACTAAGCTGTTAGTCCAGCTCCCTTTCCTAATATCAGACCGCTACACTCAGTCCCTCCCTGTAATAAGCACTAAATCCACGTGCTATGTTTCAAAAGAAAGAAAAAACCCACTTTAACTATTAAGACTTCCCCGAAACCTACTCATGGGAGCAGGGAACACATGGTGTTTTAATTTTTTTTTTTTTTTTTTAAGCAAGACGTCTGTAGGATTCAAGAAATAGCTAAAATCTGCTGGATTCCAGAAACTTTTACAAGCTGAACTCCAATATAGATAAATTATTTTTATTAGATTCAGCTATGCACAATTCATGAAGAAAAGTCTACTGGAAGACAAATTTTCAAAAGAGGAACTTTAGTAACGTGTAAGTTGATGTTTTGATTTCAAAGAGTGAGTGGTAAGAAAATTATTTTAATTTTTAATGCGTGTGTGATTGAGTACCGCTACAAAAATCCTGTGCATAAATTATGGGAAACAACAGTGGGCAGATCAGTTCTCCTACTGTAACCTTCTAGGAAGCATTTCTGAGTGCCTGGTGCTGGCTAGTCATACAGGAAATATTTTTGAGCACCTACGATATACCAGGCATCTTGCAAGGGACTTAGGACCTAGTGCTACACAAAAGAGCAGAATACCAGCTAGCCGAGAGTTTAAATCTAAAAACAGATATTAAAAATGACAGATAACTAATGGACTATAGTGGGCTCTGGGAAAACTTATTTAAGAGGTTGATTTTTACCCGTAGACTGAACACTGAATAAGTGTTAGTCAGAACAGTGGCAGGCTGGGGAGTCTTGCAGGCAGCTGGAACACCATCTAGGCCTTAACGAGAAGAAGTGAGATCGATACGAGGAAAGCAAAGTATATCAGCATAGCTGGAGCGGAGGAAGATGAAGAAAACAGAAGCAGGTAATAACCCTGAGTGAGGTGGACAGGACAAGTACTATAGGGGTTTAGGTAATGCAATAAAGACTTAAAATTTTATCTGCATAATGCTTTTCTTTCTCCCTTCAAAAATGGATTTCCCCAAAGCACTCTGGATATATCCTTCATTTCCAGAGAGAAATACTCCACGCAACAGGCTCTGAATACTTGGATACGACATGTAAGACAATCCTTGAGTCACCGAGCACGTTTACATCCTGGCTTCTCTGTTCATAGAAATAAATAGCCTCACTGAGTGAAGAGTTTATCTTCGAGGAGATGGTATGAGGAACAACAAGTATGCCAAGGGATGAACAGGTGCCTAGTGCACTACAGATATTTCAAATTTCTCACAGCAACGAACTCTTTTTAAACCAGAAAACGACAAAAACTACTCTCTACTAAAAACAAAATCAATGAAGTGCAGTAGAAAAAGACATTTCATTGAAAAAAAAATCGACTATAAAAATTCTACATAACAAGTTTAATTGTTTTGGAACACAGTAGGAAAAAAAAAATCTCACCACTCCACTATCTATTGTCACTTATTTATTTTTTGCAAACTATTGTCCAGTTTTGTACATCTTCACAGCGACAATAATTCCTTTATTTTCTATGTTTGCACTTAGTGTTACTTTCCATATTTCAAAAGATTCTACATCATCATCTACATCCATCTTCATTATGACTGCCAACACCCCACCTCTAAGTAATTAATTGTGACAATTCTAATTATGTGTCAACGTTGGATGATTGAGAAACTTGTTTAAAAAGGGAAACTTTTCTGCACTAAGGTTTAACGTAGGCTCAAATCACTAAACTTAAGTAAAAAGAAACGAATCGTTTTACTAAAATTGTTGGAACAGTGCATGCTCCATTCACCTCTAAAATTCGGCAATAGCAAAATAAATGGAATTAAATTTCAGAAATCTGAATATCTGCTAAAACCACTTATCATTTAAATATTATTATTTTTATTAGACTGTTTTTTAGAACGGTTTTAGGCCCACAGTAAAATCGAACTTTCCTATTTAACATTTTTTATCAAGAGCACAAATGAAAATAGAGGAAAAAAAAAATCTTGCAATCAACTCAGTACACACTGTGAGCTCCCCTCTCTCCTCTGTCTCTCCATCTCCTGTCTCTCCATCTCTTTAGGCCACTCCCATCATAGTTTTGCTTCTCCGACTCCAACGAAACTACTCTGGTCAAGATCACCGATAGGCTCCTTCTTGCCAAATCCAGAAACCAATCATCTGGCTTCTTCCCCCAAGACTGGAAGCTTCTACCTGCCACATTTTCCTGTAACTCTGTTCATCCTGTCGATCACATCTTCTCCTCCTGTGTCCTTCCTACTCTAGCTCTTATCAAACTCCAAACTCGAGAATCGAAAGGACTCAGCCATAGAATACCTGCTCTTCACTACAGACACTTTTTTTCCTAAGTAATCGCAGGCAGTCCCATGGATTTAAAGTCTTCTATCGGCTGAGTTCAAAATTTATAGCTTCAGTCCTGAACCCTCCCTGAACTCCAGACTCATAAATCCAGCTCTAAAACTTAAAATACACAGAACAATTCATTCATAAATCTTCCTTTTCACACCCTCCTATCCACACCCTATATTCAATATTCTGTGTTCTCATGCTTCTCAGAAAATGGCACCCCTCTCTGTTCGCTGGCTTGAACCAAAAGTTCAAAGTCTATGTTCAATTCCCACCAACTCCAACAGCCAAATCAATATTAAGTTCTCGCAGCTCTGTCTTCAAAACACCCCAAACCCTTCTACTCATCACCGCCGTCTTTCTAAGGAGTCACTGTGCGTCACCTGGACTGCTACTGTGGCCCACCTGGTCTCACCCTTCCCTCTCGTGTTTCTAAACAGTGCATTCTTCACACAGGGGCTGGAGTCATGCAACTTGATGTAAGAAATGGACTCTCCTTGCCCCAGTTCTACTAAAACGTTAACATCAGGGGCCAAAGCAAGTGTCAGACAAATCCTCATGTGCGGTTTTGCAAAAGAAGTCCAGGACAACTTGCTCCAAGAATCATGAATCTCACTCACCCCTTCTCAACAAGAAAGAGTCCAACAGAAAGAGGATTTAGGAAAATGCTGGGTAAAGGGGTGTCTTTTTACCGCCTGCCCAACAGAGCTGCCAGGAGGACAAGGCTCTTTCAGGGGAAAGGGCCTGGATACGTACTGCCAGAGCTCAGGAGCTCACCAAGAATGTTTGGTGGCCATCAGTGCAAACTTTCGTAATGTAACAGCCAGTTACTTTACCAGCAAAAAAGCAAGTTTATTCCGGGATAGCTGAAGGAATTGCAATTTTGGATATGCGAGCTACCCACTGCATCCCATAGAACAGAGAGCTTCCAAGCAAGGGGAACTTGCTTTTATAGGGAAAACGGGGACTTAGGAGGGGCTGTAGTAACAAAAGAGTCCATTGGAGGAAGCTGGGGGCGGGGGGTATCCAAAGTATGGAAGCTTCTCATTGGTTGGCTGCTGCAGTCTCTGACTGGCTGGGCTATGGGCCAGGTAGAGAGAAGCAGGGGAGGCCACACCTTCCTGCGGGAGATGTAGATGCCCTTCGCTGCCCCTTGGCAGTGATGGACGATGCAGAGCTGGGTGTAAGAGCTCCCTCTGTAGGTCGGTCCCGACTCCAACTTTAGCGGAGGTCTCTCTTTTTTTTTTTGGCGGTACACGGGCCTCTCACTGTTGTGGCCTCTCCCGTCGCGGAGCACAGGCTCCGGACGCGCAGGCTCAACGGCCATGGCTCACGGGCCCAGCCGCTCCGCGGCATGCAGGATCCTCCCGGACCGGGGCACGAACCCGCGTCCCCTGCATCGGCAGGCGGACTCTCAACCATCTGCGCCACCAGGGAAGCCCCGCGGAGGTTTCTTTAATTAACTCCACAGCAGGAATAGAGACTCAAATACCCACGTCAAAGGAAATACAGGACACATGGGCCCACAACAGTTCTCATGAGAGGGAGTTTCTGTTTTAATCACGTTTTAGGCCCAGAGAATGCAAAGCCATCCGACCAAGTCTCATCCACCTGCAAGGGCAGTGTGGAGGGGCCGTGGTGGGCTGGGAGAGAAGCAATCATACCCCCTTCCCGATGCAGGCAGGCTTCCTATTTAGTGCCAGCGTGACTCGGAGACAGGAGAAAAACACACACGAAGTTAATTTCAGGATTTGGATTGTTACAGGGATGGACAATCACCTGAAATGAAACTCTGTTTGCAATTTAAAGTCATTATAGAACTGTTTATCACAAGAGTAGGAAGGAATGTCCCAGGACCAGGGCAAGATGATTCCCATTGAATAAACTTTAAAGAGATGGTGGGAGTAATGAATAAGGCATCCGGCTTGTTCAGAAGTCCAGCTATGTGATCTATTAGAAATATAAATCAGATCATCTCTCTCCTCTGTATTCCCCCACCCCATCCCCCTCCGCTAGTGCCTTCCATTGTTTTTAGAAAAGATCCAAATGTCCTCCATTGCATTTAGAATAAAATCCGAATAAGCTCTATCTCACAGCCTCAAAGGGTCTACACGATCTGGCCCCTGTTGAATGCTCCCAGCTCCTCTGCAACCACTGCCCCCTTGCTGACCACTGCAGTCACACTGGTGTTCTTCCCGTTCTGTGGACGTGTCAAGCTTATTCTTCCCTCAGGGACTTTCCCCTTACTGCCCCTCAACTCAAATCTTCTTTCTTTAGATACTTGCAAATCTGAACCCTCATTTCTTTTAGGTCTGCTGAAATGCCACTCCTTTCGGAGAGATCTTCCTAGATTACATCATCCAGTTATCACCCCACCACCACCATCCCACCATCAGCACATGACCCTTCATCCGTCATACACTTATCGCTACATAGAATTATACTTTTGATTCTTTGAGCCACTGGTTGATTGTATGCTCCTGCTTCCTGAGCAATTACAGATCTTGCATTGCTCATCACTGTGGTTCCAGCTTCTAGATGAATGCCTGGGACACCAAAGACTCTCAATAACTCTTTTTGAAAAAGTAAATGAGTCAATGTAGAGACCCGAACAATTAGATTTATTTCTCAAGCACAGTTTATAGTAAAATCTCTTTTTTTATTGCCTTCTGTTATGGGCTGAATTGTGCCCCATGCCTCAAAATTCATACGTTGAAGCCCTCAATCCCACTACTTCAGAATGTGACTGTATTTGGAGACAGATCCTTTAAAGAGGCGATTAAGTAAAAATGAGGCCATTAAAGTGGCCTCTAACAGGAGCTGGCCAGTGTCCTTATAAAAAGAGGAGACTAGAACACACAGAAAGATATCAGACTTGTGTGCACACGAGGGAAAAGCATGTGAAGAGGGAGCGGGCGGGGGGCGGGCACCTGCCACCTAAAGAGAGAGGCCTGGAGAATCGCCTTCCCTCATGGCCCTCAGAAGACACTGACCTTGATCTTATACTTCCAACCTCCAGCACTGGGAGAAAATCAATTTCTGTTGTTTAAACCACCTGGACCTTGGTATTTTGTTATGGAAGCCCTAGCCAACTAACACGCTGTCCCTCCCCACCCCTTCCACCAACATTATATTTCTACAGTTCTACCAAATAGAAATCACAAGGAATTAACAGTCAACCACTTAATCATCACAATCATTATGAAGGACTGGGATATGTAAGGACCTCTCCTAGGTTGGAAGAATAAGCTGTGTTGGCTACAAAAGACTAACAAATTGGTTGTTTAGAAAAAACTGCAAGATTATATATATATATATACGTATATACATATATATGTGGTAAAATGTATCCTTTTAACCAGTTTTAAGTGGACTGTTCATTAAGTACATTCACATGGTTGTGCAGTCATCATCACCAATCACCTCTAGAACTCTTGCATCTTCCCAAGCAGAGACTCTGTATCCGTTCGACACTAACTCTCCATTTCCCCTCCCTCTAGCCAGTGGCAACCACCATTCTGCTTTCTGTCTCTATGAATTTGACTACGCTGGGACCTCATGAAAGTGGAATCATGCGGTACGTGTCCTTTTAAGCCTGTCTGATTTCACTTAGCACCGTGTCTTCAGGTTCATTCACGTTGCGGCATATGTCAGAATTTCATCCTCTTTAAGGCTGAGTTATATTACACTGTATGTATATACCACATTTTGATTCTCTCTTCATCTGCCGATAGACATTTGAGTTCTTTGTACTTTTCAGCTACTGTGAACCATGCTGCTCTGAGCATGGGTGTACAGCTATCTGAATCTCCGCCAGCAGTTATTTTCGTAAAATTCCTAGATCATATGGTAATTCTATGTTTCATTTTTTTGGAGGAACCACCGTACTGTTTTCCACAGAGGCGCATGGTGGATTTTTAACTATACAATAGTAATTATAAATGTGTGTGGTCTATTTTCTCTGTGTCAGGTCCTCTCCTTGGGTGCCTTACCTATAATATTACTTTCGATTCTCATATGAGACAGGTTCTTTTATTATCTTCTATTTACAGATGAGGAGAATTGCTCAGACAGGTACTTCAGTACGTTGCAAAGCCTGCACTTGAGCTCAGGTCGGCCTGACGCCATAGCCAGGCTCTTGTCCACTCACTGCGCTCTGTTACTGCCTGGAGCCACTGCTCCGGGATTGTCCAGAGAGGAGAAATGTGCCCCAGCTGCCGATCATGACTTGCCTTGTAAATAGTTCCATCTTATAAGCAGATGGCATGATAATGTAGCACATTATAATCTCTAGAACCCAAAGAAACTCCTGAAATCATTAAAGGCCAAGCACAACAAAACAGAATACACACACCCCATATTTTTTCCTGTAGGAAAGAAAATGAAGAATTTTTGGTTTTGACAAGGTAGATTATTCTGGTAGCCCCTAGGTCTTTTCTAATTGAAGGTCATTTTCTGACATTCCTTCTGATTTAGATAGACAGCGTATGAGAAAAGGAAGGCAACTAACTGTTTCTTAGAAGAATTGCCTGTGAGCCAGTATGTGGACACGTGTCACGGAGAGGAAAGAAAAGGCAAGGCAAGCACGCTTACCAGGTAACACTGATGACACAACTTACTCCTGCAAATGCAAACCAAAGTCAGCTCTCCAGCAGGAATATCAAAACAGAGGTGTCCCGTTAACCTGAACAAGGCACTCTTCCACACGCTAGAAAAGGATGATTGCCTCAAATTACACAGAGACTTAGACAATACGACGGTAATCAGCAGCCCAAAGAGGCAAAATCCGAGTTTACGTGGCCACTGTTTTGAGCAAGTATTAATATAGGCTAGCTGGGATTTCTCTTGGTATCACTCTTCCAGATCACCAAAATTCATATAATACTTCAAAGTAACCAATACAGGGAGAATGAACTAGATAAACTCTCTGGATCACTAGTTTAATTACTGACAGCTTCAGTCAACTTATCTAGTATTTCTCTGAAACAGAAGAATAAAAACACATTTTCCAGGCATTGTAGTAGGCTGGCCCTACTCTGAGAAGTGCTGAGTTGAGAAAGGATCCAGACAGCATCTCCTCGTGGTTTTAAACTGAGCAGTTTAAAATCAGCTCAGTTCGAGCATAACTGGGAATCTCACAGAAAACAAGCTTTGCAAATGTCAAAGAGCTTCTTTAGAAGCTTTTCCATAGACTGGCTCATTGCACCAACGTCCAGGATATGTTCACAGGTCTTCAGCGGTGACAAATGAAACTAATGTATATTTCTCTGCTGAAATGGGTAAATTTATATTTTTCTGGGAGTTAAAAAATAGTAATGACAACACTCTTCAGCACATTAGTGCCCACATACAAAATGATAATCTGATTGACCTTGAATGGAAGGGTTAGAATACACAAAGCTATACACAAAGTCCTTTCCAGACCTAAATCTTTATGGTTCTTTATTTTCCATGAAAGCCAAATTTACCTATTATTTCTGTAGTCTCACATAAAAATATAAGTAGGTTGCTCCTTTTTATTCTGATCTAGGCATAAGGTTTGCAGGAATTTTCCTCTGTGAGGCAGTGGACGAGGGGATATGTTGAAGCAGTTCGTGGATAAGAAGCCCTGAGTGACTTGCCCCACAGGATATAGTGACTGCGTATCTCCAGTGTTTTCATCTTTATTATTGTTTGCCCAATACTGTTCAGAAATTTCAGTGGGTCATAAATGTTTTAAACATACGTTTGCAGAATCTTGCATTGACTGTGGCATATACATAAGCATACGTGAACACACATATTGTCAGAACATAGGGTTTGTAGGGGAGAGTGAAGAGAACTGGGTAAGGGACACTGGATGGCAGGAAAGCAGAAAAGAAAGGGACTCAGGGCTTGGAACACACACTTGAATTAGAAACCCTGGAAAAACATCAAGCAAAATAATTCTCAAACATAAAGTACACAAGAGCCAAAGTGATCAGAAGAAAAATATGTGTGTCCATGGGTGCACGTAATAACATAGAGACTAACATATATTACCATATGTGTGCATCTATGTAATGATTCCAGGTAGAAGCGTTCAATACAAATATTCTGGAAGACATAATTTCTAAAATGAAGTCAACACCAAGGAGAGGAAGAAAGAAGGCAGAAGAAAAAAGTGAAAGATTAGCGAGGTCGTAGTTTGACATTGCTCAGTTGATCACGGATCCCCTTAACCTAGATTTCTCTTCCTAGGCTATTGATTTAGCTTTGATTCTGAACTCTCTCTTAGATGCCATTTGCTTTAGAAACAGAGAGAGAGAAAAAAAATGTTCATTGATTTTCTCATGGTCAGTCTGTTCCCGGGGCCCTTACAGCTAATCAGTTACCACGTCCTCTTCCTCTTATCTTATCGGGGCTTTCTAATTTCCGCCATTAAGAGATGTCTGACTCTGTAGTTGCTGAAATCGCTCAGTCTGGGTACATAAGAAGATTAAACTGAGTCACTGAGTCCCCTTGATCTTCTCCACTTCCCCTTGTTGAAGGCGTGTCTCTGTTTACCATGCAAGATAAGGGGGTGCAGACAAGGCAGAATAGGACCTTAGAAGATGCAAGGGATTGAGATATTTGTGTCCTGTATACAATAGGTGACAAGAAAATTCCACATGGGGAAACTATACAGGGTTCTTCAGCTATAGTTCATTATACTCATCTTATGAAAAACCAGAGCTCTGATGATGTCTGAGGGTGTATCTGGATCCCAGCCCTTGTAAAGAGCAGTGATTAGCTGAAGCATTTCTGACAACAGCTAAGTAAGTATTTTCTAAATAAAAATATACTGTATGTTTTAAATGGAATATCAGAACCAGGTTTAGAAATGAGGATTGCTACTCTGGGATTCCCTAGCTGCCAGGTCTGTTCTAAGTAGAAACTGCTATTTTTTGACTGTCGCCAGCTGGAAGCTCAGCTGTGCCCAGTGAAATGACACTTTGGTTAAACAATACAAGGTCTAACGCAGCAAAATACTTACCACCAGGCTCCACTCCCTGGAAGAGAAATCTCAAAGCAATTAATGTGATACACAAGAGACAGCATAAGCCAAATACTCTCGGAGAAGAGGTGTTATATATCTGCCTGGAAAAATGAACAAGCCTAAGAAAAGGGTCTGTCCTCTTGCCCTTCTGTTACCGAAATATAATCTCTATCTGGGCAATCAATAGCACCTTCCCATTCATTTGGAAGAACATCACGTACAAATGTGATGACTCATTTGATTACCATATAGAAAATGCTGTCAATTCTTTGTAGTCAATAAACCTTCTTCCTTTAGCAAGTTAAACAAACAAACAAACAAACAAAACAATACAAGGTCTAGAGCTACAGGAAGCAATGCAGATCTGAGCAAGTAACGCAAACTTTAGAAAAGTCTATTTTAAAAGCTTTGTGAAAATACGAGTATAATCCAGATTTAGAGTCTGAGTGATAATTGAAGAGGCACAGAGAGGAAAAGAGAATCCCAGACAAAGAAAGAAACATTTATCACACAGTCACCAATCCCAATAATGGTGGGTGACATGGGAACAAAGAAATCAATGTGCCGGCATTGAGCATTCTTTCTCCCACGAGATTAAAAAGAAAAAGGAATTACAAAAAAGTAGGAGGAGTGAGATATAATCAAGGACAACTAGAAAATTTTACAAAACTGTGAAAGAACATTGTCAGGGTTCTTAAAAACCAGAATGACTTGAGAATATATGTCATAAATGTGTTTACGATTATATTAAAATCATGTCAAATTATATAAAATCTTCAGATAGCATAAAAGTTACTGTCCCTCACCTGCCTCCATTCCAGAGAAGCAATCACTTAGTTTCTAATGCGGTTTTTCAGAAATTTTCTATATGCAAGCAAGCATAATGTACATCAGTGGTTCTCAAATGTAAGCAGTTTTGCCCCTTATTGAATCCCATATTCAAGTAGTAAAATAGAAATTAAATAATTGTGTGCATAAATGACTTCTAGCATTTCTGGTACAAGATCAACTATAACATACAAAGAACTGATCTCAAAGCAACTGTCAGAAATCTTTAGAGTCACAAAGAGCAGGAGACATAAGTAAAATGTTAACTTGACTTCAAAGACAGAGATTTGGAAAATTTCTGATAAACGTATACTAGAATCAGTGTGTCTCTCCTTTGAAAAATTCTAGAACACATTGTCCAACAAATGGCAGAAAATATGCAATCAAAACTGGAAGATCACATAGGTCCTAAAGAAAAAAATCACATGAAGAAACTACAGTTTACATTATAATGAAATAAAAATGTAGGTCAGGTGAAATATATACAGAGCGATTTTATTCAACAAATTACTTGGCAATTTTCCAGGTTGGAATGGTTAATATGGTGGAGACAGTTATATAGGATAATATTATTAGGTAAATGTATATTTGAATGACCTGTAATAGCTAAGAAGTGTCCATCAAAAACATCCAAGTAAAAGGGTCTACTTTTAGTGAACAATGCAAATCCTGTCCTGTAAGACATTTTTATCACTTTTTGACAAAAATGATAAACAACTTTCAGAAAAGGCATATTTATTAAATTTTAAATGAGTTAAATTATGGGATAGATATCTAATTAACAATAAGAATTCTTCTATGTATTTAGTACTTTGTGTTCTTTGCACTGTTTTTTTTCATTAAGATGTTTAGTAATCACAAAACCCTATTGCCATAACTGAAGAGGAAACTGAAGCACAGGAAGGTTAAGTAACCGGCCCAAAGTCACACAGCCAGTAAGTTTGGACCTGGGCTATGAGCCCAGGTTGTCTGGCTCTAGAGTCTGTCTCACCAAGCATGATGCTTTACTGCCTCTAGCATATAATGAAGTCATAAATAATAAATAAGGAGGTCAAGATTAAAAATTATTTCAAAAAACCATAATATGAAAAAGCTTATTAAGGACAGATGTAAAGCCTCACACCAGACTCCAAAAAATCTAGATGTCGGCACCTATGCTAATCAAAGGATTGATTAGCAATATTCAGTCCATGACACCAGTTTCTGCTAGGTCCCACTTTGCTGATCTGGTGCCTGGCAGGGATGAGTCCATGCTGAAGAGGTTAGTACTTATATTTAGCAACTCCATGCCCACTAGCAGAGTAGGACTTGGGAATAACATTTAATCTTCTACCCAGTTTCAGGTGGTCTCCAGGAACCTGAGTGATGACCAAACCACACCTTGGCCTAACCCTCACAATATAAGGTAGATGGCTAAGAATTTGAGTACAGACCAAGATAATGGATTTGGATTTCTGAAAATATTTAAGTAGTGACCAATTAATCATCTAAGTAATCTGTACCAGAAGGGACTTTTGCATAACTTAAACAAAAGCCTTCAGTAGTATGTTAATCTGGGAAGGAAATTAATTTTGGAATATAAGGTCTGGGAATAGAATATTGATGGATTGTTGCCTGCAAGGGTTACCTGCAGTCGAAAATCATGGAGGTGGCAAACTTGGGTGTCATCCAGGCCTTGCAATGAGAAGAGCTGGGCTACTGGGGTGGGGGGGACACACAGCAACAGGAGTCTTTAACCAGGATGGATTGCATCAGTCTAACTGATACACAGTGGCTGCTGGAAGGCAGTGTCTCAGAAAGCTGGGAGGCTGCACCCCAGCCCTGTGACCAGGAGGGTTCTCATTGATCAGATGTTGTTCACAAGTGTATCTTCCCTCTAGCCAGCTGAAGTCTGTATATTTAGTTTTGTGACATGGAGAATCATGGTTCTAGGAAGTAACTGGGCAGAAGGGGAACCCCCACCAGGGACTTTCTGTAAATATGCACCCAGAGAAGAGTTCCAAGGAGAAGTGACGAGCAAGGGTTAGGCAGGCTTTCAGGCCAGGATTCCACCCCACGCAGGAATTAGAGCAGGGAGGAAAAAAGAACACTTCCTAATTACATCCACTGAATACATACTGTGGGTGTCAGGAGGTGAGCTCTATCTGAACAAGCCCATTGGTGTTCATAGGCTCAACCTAGGCACCGAGAGTCCTCAATACAGGACTTGAAGATATTTAGCGAATATCCTGTCAGATAAATGAAACAGTGTAATTCCCTCAAGTATGTGAAAGTACAGTTTGCACACATTCTTTACATGTAAGCTTTCATTTTTAATTTAAGTATATCCCATCAAATACGTAAGAAAATTCAGACACAAATTTAAATGTAAAAGGAAAAAGGATACTCCTATCAGAAGGAAATTCAGATAATCCTTTGATAAGGCAAATAAACGATAGAAACAAAATTGTTTTAGACTTCCACCCTAGTGGTCTTAAAAAAGTTATCTATATATTTTTTTGAATCATTTATGTCCCCAAGATGAAACATTAACTTATAAAGACTTTTTTTCCCTATAATTTACCAGGATCATCCCGATAATTCAAATTCAGAAAGTTAATGAAGGTCTTTGGCATTTTCATAGAGCACGTTTGGGAACGTGGTCTTCATCTGACGGGGGGGTCCGTAGGTTTGATCGTGTGTCTTGCCTGGTTACTCGTGACACAAGCTCAAGTCAGGGCCCACACCATTAAAACTGCTGTTGCCAAGATTTTACTCTTTTTGTCATAAAGGATTGCAAACATATTTCTCTATTATAGTTCAGTGGTGCATGAAAAATAATTGCAGTAATAATAGAAATAAGAGTCATCGAGAAGCATCGTATGGCTTTTAATAATCCCACTGACAGCCTAGATTTGATGTCATGGTCTAATGAGTGGTTGTTGTTTTTCCCCTGAGGAAATGAGTAATGTCTCTTCTGTTAGAAAGTACTTTTCTGAAACTAGTATTTACAGAAAATGTAAAAGCATTCATGAATTTTTAATGAATCAAGGGACTTGTCGCAGTAAAAAAGAAAGAGAGAAGGTGAGCTAATTAGAAGGTAAAGAGCACCTTCTTTCTGCAGAACTAGGGACGCTTGGTGAGCTCCTGTGGATGGTCCGTCACGTTCCCTTCTTAAAGGGACTCCTGGGGCTTTCCTGGTGGCACAGTGGTTGAGAGTCCGCCTGCCGGTGCAGGGGACACGGGTTCGTGCCCCGGTCCGGGAAGATCCCACATGCCGCGGAGCGGCTGGGCCCCTGAGCCATGGTCGCTGAGCCTGCGCGTCTGGAGCCTGTGCTCCGCAGCGGGAGAGGCCACAGCAGCGAGAGGCCCGCATATCGGGGGGGGGGGGGGGAAAGGGACTCCTATTTCTCATTAGAACATTCCACGAAATGCAATGTTTTAAGGCCAAGATTCGATAAACCTCCACACATTTCCAGGGCTTTCTGTTTGACAGTGGAACAAATAAATGGGTATTAGCTTACCATTGACTCTATTGTTCAAATTAAAGGCTGCCCCATTTCCAGACCAGGTGGACGATGAGAAATGATGAGTGTTTAAAACTGGGTGGAACTGAATTATTACACAAAACATTTTATCGGCCAGCTACTTGGTTATAACTTCGGGGATTTTTAAGGAAAATTACTTCCAAAATATTTTTTAAAATAAGGAAAAAAATTAATTGAAGAACCATTATTCCTATACGAGGCCAGAAACGTTAAGCGTTCTATGTGCCTTTGTAACAAAGAAACTCAGGGAAGTTGAAAACAACAATTAGAATTAACAATAAAAGAGGCTTGTAATTATCCCTTAAAATGCAGCTATCCCGTTCCATAATACGATTAATACCAGAAACTGAGGTATCCCTGTCCCTCTGGCCTCCTTCAGAAGGTTTAGAAGTTTTAGAAATCAAGGAACATTAAGACCACTTCCATTGTTTTTTATGGATAACCATTTTTAAGATTAAAAATTGGAATAAAACAAACTGAAATATCTTTCTCCTCTCCATAATTTCATTTTATTTCTTTGAGACTCTGTCAGTATTCATACATTTATTCCTTTAACATATTTATATTTGTTCCTCTGATTTCCAAGTCATAAAAATGTTTCTACTTAGAAATGGAGCTTATTAAAATCCAAGACTTCTCTCTAGAGTCTGTTCTTTCTTTTCTATTATTTCCTCAGAACTTATTTTAAGTTCCATCTTTGCCAGGCTAATTGCAGATTGAATTTTGTTTCTCTAAATATCTCTAAAGATCATTACTCTGTTGGAGATTTGTCTTGAAGGAGGAATGGTGGAGAAAGGGAAGGAAAATTCTATATTACTTCAGGTGACAAATTGTACTTGCAAGACCTCACACTAACGCTTAATAGCCATGATTTTCATGGATGGAAATACTACTCTGATTTTTGCATCAACTCTGACTACAGGCTTCGATTTTCTATCAATTCCAAAGACCACGGAGCACCAAAAGGTAAGTGACCCAAAAGTCAGTGATCATAAAAGCTGAATTGTTGATCATGGAATTATTACTTCAAACCATGATCATCTAGTGACTTGGGATCCTTCTTCTCTTTACCCTGTTGTCACAGCACACTGCAGTTTGGATTTATTCTCCATTATTCCACTGAAACCACTCTTCTAAGATCATGAATGACCTCCATGTGACCAAAGCCAACGATCATCTCCATTTACCTCCCCTTAATCTCAATCTCTGAGCAACAACCAGGGACAGCCTCCTCTTTGAAATACTTTCTTTGCTTGGCTTCCATAATACTACATTCTCCGTTTGAATCTCACCTTACAGACTATCCTTGGAGTTTTCTGTACTGCTTCTTCCTCTTCTGTCAGACCCCTAACTATGGGGATAGCTCTCCCTTTTCTCTATCTACACACTTCCCAGGGAGCTGATTCATCTAATTCCTTGACTTTAAATATAGCGTAAGTGCCAATGATTCCGAAAGTAGTTCCAGTCCTAACTTCTACTCAGAATTCCAACTGCCTTCTTGCTATTTATATCGATGCCTAAAAAAACAGGCATCTATAATTTCACATACAGCAATCGAATTATTGGTATTTTCCCAATAATACTATCATCTCACAGATTTTTTCCTACCGGAATGCGCCACAACGCCAACCATCCTATTGCTGAAGCCAAATATTGATGTACAGGGCGTATGCTTGATTTACGTCTTTTCCTCACTCTCCATCCAATTCATTCTCTACCTTCAAAAGACAGACAAAAATCTTTTCGTTTTCTCTGCGTCTTCGCTACCATACCCCTAGCCAAAGTGTCCATCAGCTTTTACCTGGAATTCTGAAATGGTCTCCGAAGTGTTTTCCTTCCTTTCTCTCCCGCTCTTCTGCAGCTGAACCTCTGCCCAAGAAATCGTAGTGGTACTCAGGACATAAACTAGATTGGATCACTCCTCCCTTTAAAACTCTACAAGGGCTTCCCTCAACAATTAGAATCAATCAAAGGTGCTTCTTGTCCTTCACAAAGCCCTACAGAGCCGTGACTGTGTCTCATTCTGCACTGATTTCTCTTTTGCCCACTAAACTGCTGCACACTCACCTTCCTGCTGTGCCTTAAACACATCGCACTGCTTTTTATTTCAGGAGGACCAAACCAGCTGTTCCTGAAATCTTTGCTTTGGTGACGTCTTCTGCACATTCAGCTAAAATATCATCTCAAAGAGACTTCTTCTGAACACCCAAATTTTAAAGTACCTACCCAGTTACTCTCTGATAAGTCACCAGCGGGTCTCTCATCAGGATTGCTAGTTTTTCTTTCTGGTATTTACCATGGAGAAGAAGAACTTCTCTAGCTACTTTGCTGGTGTATTTCCAGTACCTAGAACAGGGCCTGGCCCTTAGTGGGTAGTCAGTTATATATATATAAATATATTTTTACTAAATAAGACTCAATTTTAAATGAGAAGATAAGATGAATGGCAACTTCCACAGAAATCTGCTTATAGCTGACAGTTACAAGCTTACAGCTAATCACAAGACATTAAAACCCAAACTCAAAGGCTCAGCATTTTACTTAATTCATTTGCAGGATGATCTACTTCAAGCAGGTCTTATTTACGGCTGAGAAAATTTCCTTGAAAAGTGCACCAAGTGTTTACAATAGAGAAAAAGGGTCAAGCTTATATTATTTAGGAGAAAGAAAGAGAGCAAAAGAGAGAGAGAGAGAGGCAGAGAAACAAAGAATGGAAGGAAAAAAGGAAGGAAGGAAGAAAAAGAAAGGAAGAGAAAAGAAAGTATAAAGAAAGGCATATACTTATGAGTGAAGGAATGATTTTGTGTATTTTAGTTTTGTTTTCTCAACTATGCTCAACTAAAACGTCCACTCGTCTCTTTTTAGCTTATCTGTGCCCTAGGAGTGTCTTCTCCATTCCTTTGTGGGAGAAGGGGAAGGCTCATTCTCAAGCACCCCAGATATTTCAGAGGCTGTCATATGAAGCCAGGGCCAAACTTATGAAGGCAAACCAAGCCTTTTTGACCTGGTGGGGGCACCCAGAACCTGTCTACCTGTAGATTTCCTCACACTTCTCTGTCCCAGCGTCATCAAATAATTTCTTTCCTGAAGGCTTTCCAGGTTTCTGAGCTCCACAGTAAAATGCTAAAACCTCTATACTAATACCTCTGGGAGTAAGAATGATTTAAGCCATTATCACAAACACCTAAAGGGAAGTACTTGGAAAATGAGAGCAAGATTAAAACCTGATGGGGTGAGGAATGAAATGCCCGGGAAGGGGAAGGAAAGGCACCAAAAGCGGAGGGAGGGTGCCCAGACAAATCCCAGCTCCCCGCCGAAGGTCTCAGAGGTACTAAGTGAAGTGAGAGATGCTTCTGCTTAGACCAAGCGTGTCTGAAAGCAATACCTTCCATGGGAATACAAAAAAGAGTTGCCGTTGATGCTGCAGTTGATGTATTCATATATATTCATATATACATTCACTGAAACATAATCAGAACCTTCTCATCCCAATTTGGAAATCGGTTCAGTTTTCTGCCGTTGTTAGTGGCAGCTCATTCTTTATTGGAACTTGTTTGTGCTTGTAAACTCCCTGGTGACAGAGCAGAGTCTTCTGAGATCACATGGCAGGGTCAATTTCTAGAACTCTTCCCATATTTTCTGATGCAATCACATGTAACAGTGTTGTCTCCTAGTAAACATGGAAATGGATCAAGGAAAACATTAGCCTGTCTGCTTCTGAAAATAATAGACTGAACTGGGACTGAGCTTTGAATTCAGGAACCTTCCTGAAGTCTTTGTTTTATACCAAGTCTCTTATATTCTGTTTGCCTACAGATGAAAAACTTAGCAAGAAGAACAGGAGCCAGTTATGCAAAACCCGTTATGTATTCAGTTGTACATATTTCAGAATGGGCAGGTGCCGAAACAGGCTGAAAAGCTATCTGATCTTTGGTTATTCCAACTGCCCTATGTAAGGAAGCCTGAATTTGATCTCCTGCAATGCAAATGTCCTTCCTTTTCATGCTGATCTCTCTGGCTGGGTGGCAGAGAGGAAAGACCCTCTTCTTGTTACTGAATCACTCACCAGTATCTGCCCTTGAAGAAGCCCCTAACATCTCTGGACATCTACTTATTCATGTATAAAATAAGAGAATTTGTTGGGTAATGGCTCGATTCTTATGAATATGAAACTCTAAAGAAATAAGGACTTCTGAAACGTATTTTTTAAATTTTGCACTTAAGTGCAAAGCTATTTTGTTTTAACAAAATACTGGGATTGTTCCCATGTGAGAGCACATGCTAAATTTCTTTCTTTTTAAATTATGGCAAAAACACTTAACGTGAGATCTACCCTCTTAAAAGATTTCTAAGGGTATAATGTGATATCGTTAGCTATAGGCACAACGCTGTACAGCAAATCTCTAGAACTTATTCATCTTGAGTAACTGAAATTTTATACATAGTGATTAGCAACCCCTCACTTTCCGCTCCCACCAGGTCCTGGCAACCACCTTCTTATTCTTTGCTTCTTGTTTTAGACACTTCATGTAAGTGTAATAATGCAGTATTTTCCCTTCTGTCACTGGCTTATTTCACTTAGCATAAAATCCTCAACTTTCACCTACGTTGTCACTTACTGCAGGTTTTCCTTCCTTTTTTAAGCTTAAATAATATCCCATTGCATGTATACACAGCGTTTCTTTATCCATTCTTCCCTAGGAGGATAATTAGATTGTTTCGAGATCTGAGTCTCAGCTATTGTGAATAGTGCTGCAATGAACATGGCAGTGTTCAAATCTCTTCTAGATCCTAATTTCAGTCCTTTTGAATAAATAGATTTAAGAGAAGTATGAGTATTTGCTTAGCACATTATTCACCAACAATAATTAAATCACAGGTAGCAAGAATCTAAGCTTAGCCTTTCAGAAAAAAAAAAAAAAAGGTAGTGCAGTGGCTCAGGCAATGTAAAGAAAGAATGATTTAGAGGTATGAAGTGCCTACTGTGTGTCAGAAGTTGAGCTAAGTGATTCATATCTACTGAACCATTTAATCTTTACAGCAACAAAGGGCTGGGGAAGAGAAACTAAGTTTCAGAAGTTGAGGAACTTGTTCTAGTACTCACAAATCTTAGGCAACAGAGGCATCCTTCACACCCTGGGCAAGCACACGCTAAATGCTGTATTTCTCCTACATCTATTTTCAATACCATATATTCATTGTCATCTTGTTGCGTTGTTACTGATGGTGAACACATTGCCAGAATGTGCAAACAGGAGTGGAAATCAGTATTTCCACTCCTGTTTAAAGTTTTAGAAAAATCGCTGTTAACAAGTAATCTACAGAAAAGTAAAGGTAGACTCTTGCAGAAGAAAACAATTCACTTTAGTTTTTAAAACATTTTCGGAGTATTCATATTTCCTTACGAAATGATATTTAATAATAAAATATCAGATTAAAAGATTTTGGTGGGGTTGAATTACATTTCTGAAATACCCGATAGATTGAAACATGCTTCTTGGATGTATGTATTGCTTGTTCAGTAGCAGTTTGGAAAAGTTTTGGGTGGAGATAGGAAGTAGGCTTTTGAATGTCAGAGGGAAGGATTGCCACCTGTGAACTTGATTTTCTCAGCCAAACATTTTACTCAGTCTAGACCTGTGCTTAAGGTAGACCTTCTGAACTAAAGCCCTCTTAGAAGAGCGCGGTGAGGCTTAAGTCAATAGATGATGCTTAAATGCCTTGGCGTTTTTTAAGCATTTTACTAAACACGGGAGATTAAGAAGATCAGGCATCATGTATCTCCTGGTCCCTGGCCTCCATATGGTCTAATAATAGAATGAAGAATTTGAAACATTTTAATCCTTTCAACTGGAGGAAGATGAACTCACGTCATTGGACTACATCCTTCTAAAGTCAGACGATATGGCTGTCTACTTTCACTAACTGAAATAAAGACATTTTAAGGCAGCTGTAAGAGGAACTAGATATTTTACGAGACTTTCTCTTGGAATACCAAGGGGATGGAGGGGAAAGCTTCCTTTTGTCAAGTGTCTCATATCGTCGGTCCTCTTTCAAAGCTGTGATGGGAAAAGAAGCAAACAGGCTGTGGGTTTCATTTTGTACAGGTGGTAGTAATGTATTACTCAGGATTTCATGATTAGTCAAAGTGCTATTGATCAGTTTCTTAATTTCTACAATTTCCTCATTTTATTCCTATTTGATGAAATGTTCTCAGTAGAACTCGATAGCAACAAGCCTGATGTGAAATGATGGGGAAAAAAAGGTAATGACTTGTTCTTTAAGAAAGTTTCTTTCTATGGCAACATCATTATAATTTGGAAAATTAAAAGGCTGTAGCAGAAATTTAAACAGATGGGATTGTCCTTGCCAGGACTAATTCTTCCATAAAGGGCTCACTGTGGTCCTCTGTTGTTACAGGTGTCTAATTCCTATCTCCACGCTTGCCTAAAGCTGAGTGGGTGTGATGGGGGGAAAGGATGGCCCCTTATTTATAAGAATTCAACCTGCCAGGGCAGCCGATTGTCAAATCGCACATTGTAAGTTTCCTTCTCATTTTTCAGTTACTACAAACGTAAGTTGCTACGCCCACTTCAGCCTGGGTCGCCCTCCTTCCCACTTCCTGCATTAGAAACTGTCTTTGTTCCACAGGACAAAAACTAAGACTTGTGTTCTATGTTCCCTATTTGCATAACACACTGCTAAAAATCTAGGCGAAGAAAAGACTGATAATTGCCAAATATCATTTCCTTTGTTTTGACAAGTCAAGGCTGAAATGTAGAACCTCATTCCCATCAGCAGAGTCAGAAACAACCCGCAGTTGAAGGAAAATGGATCTGGGGTGGGCGGGGTTGATGAAATATCACAAGGGGTGGTAAAACTCAAGGGATAATTATGTCCGTTACAGGTTCAAATTAATTCATTGCCCTCATTAAAGATATTTATCGTTACGATTTTAGTTAAAATGATAGCTACCAACCAAAATTCCTTACACTTACCCTTCTATACTTCTCGTGAAGAGACTGACGCCAAACCTTTCTGGTCTGGACTATTTCTTCTAACCATCAAATATAGCCCTAGAGAGGCTGCCTTTGGAAGCAACAAAAATAGCACTGCCGTCTACCACAAAATAGAATGTTTCTACTACTCGTCTGGTCCTTTTCTGACCAATCTGAGTTGTTGGGGAAGTATTCAAACTGGGATCTGAAAGGTGGAAAGTGGGATGGGAGACGCTTTTTTCTTAATTCCAGAAAATAGATTTCCCCACTCCTGTGAAATACAGTTAAAGAAACAGTGCAGTTGTCTTATGTAAATCTATTTTGATTTTCCAACTGTCATGTGTTCGTTACAATACCCTGCCTTAGAAATTCCCCAAAGATCTGTTAGAGGACAGGATGGTACAGATTAAAATGGATAAATAAATAAAAGAAAGAAAAGGGGGGGAAGGGCAGCCCCATGTTTCCTCATTTGTGATATATTACAAAATCACTTCTCAACTCCGTGCCAGGACAATGCTTGGGGCAAAGGGAAGGTTTGTTAGGACAGGACTCTTCCTCTGACTGAGGGATTCTTTTGTGTGGTGGAGAAACCTCCTCTAGTTTTAACGACTTTAACAAGAGGTGGGGGAAAGGTGCTCATCATTTCTAACAAAGGTCTCATTGACAAAAGTTTATGATTTTTGTTCGAAAGCACTTCCTACCAAAGAAGAAGACTTTGAAGTTTATTCTTTGTTCAGTCATGCTTGTTATGGTCTCTTTAAGAAGAAAAAGAAGACAAAAAAAGAAAAAAAAAAACCCTCAAAAACAAAACCCCTGCTGCCTTTAAGGCTAATTCTCTGTAAGTGAAAATTTTAAAACTACTTTTGCTTAAAGGACCACAAGTCAAATGCTGAATGTTCCCTCAAGTCTGTTTTTATCACACCTTTGATTGTTAAAACATAAAGTAGCTGATATATTTCTCCTCTGTATGTAGTTTATTCCATTTCATGTGAGTGTGTGTTTGTGTGTGTGGCGTGTGAGTGTGTATGAATTGGCGCTATTCAGCGTGGAAGTGCAAGCACAGTTCTGGAACTGCAGTCATTTCATTCTCTAGATCTGTGTCTTTTTGTGATCTTTTTGCAACAGTTTCAAGGGAATGCTTAAAATGATCCCTGCTGTGATTTCCACCTGTTTTGTTTTGTTTTGTTTTTCATCATTTTGAACATTGCAACAGTTTTCCAACTCAAATCTAAGTCAAGCTTAACAAAGCCAGCCATGTCACTGTAAATTACCGATTTCTGGGAAAGTTCTTTCTGCTCGTTCTTTCTTTCTGGGGCAGGGTACATATTGCTGACAAGTATTTGCCACAGGTGTCTAGGTCTGGTTACTTTTGTGGATGTTTTGTTTTCTTCGTGTTAAGTCGTGGCAGTGTAACAATTGTTTGCGTTGTTCCATCCACCTGGCCCCCAGCCGTCCATCTGTCCTGTAAAACCATGTTGAAAGCTCACAGTGTAGAATACAAATACCAGTCAAGAAATCTAACGTGTTGGGAAAGGTGTCCCATAGAAGAAATGCAAATGCACGAGTCCTCTTGTGGCTGAAGGTGGAAGGCCGGGCCTGTAGCAGACCCTTCATGAGCAGTTTTATTCCAGACCCACAGACATTGTAAAATCACTGCAGAAGACTTCCTGTAGCTTGACACTCTGCTGCTTCAGCAGCCAAATGTACTCAGTGTATTTTACTTCTTATTAACTTTCCTTTAATATTGAACTTTATATTGTAAACTACTTCCTTTTATTGTTGTCCACTGAGGAGCGGTTTCTTGGCATAGAATGAGGGTGAAACACTGCCAAGAAACCTTTTTTGGCAAACAGTATCAATTAAAACTGATATACCAACCTAGTGAAGAGAGATTAGAGTATTTCCCAGCACTGTTTTCTTGATGATTTCAGAACAAGGCAAGAGAGTTCTCTGTGCTGTCTCCTCAGAGGAGATGTCACATCCAACATGATTCTTTTGAATGTAGTATTGGCAACCTCAATCTGAGTAGCCATATTTAAATTAATTTCTTGACAAATAGTTTGTTTTCTTCACCTCATGTTTTTGCTTGTTTCTTTTCCTTGTAGCTGTTTTTTTTTATTTGAAGTACAGATTAAAAGGAAAGGCTGTGATGTTTTTTACATGGGTTGCCGCAAGAATACAAGATAACAGATAGAAGTGGGACATAGTTAAGGACACAACATTAACAATAGGTTTGTTGCTGAAAATGACCTCAGAATTCAAATACTAAAGTAAAGCTCCTAGAAAAGTGCTGGGAGCAATGGATAAATGGTTGCAGAGGACTTTCTAGAGAAGTTTGAATATCAGGTTGCTTAAATGCATCGCATATAATAATATCCCCTTCCGTCAAGACTACTTCATCTCTGTGGTCTTTTCCAGACAGATCCTAACACTGTGGAAGCCAGCGTAACATTGGCCTGGGCTCTGAAGCCAGAATATCTGAGTTCAAAGCCCAGGTTTATGATTTTCGAGCCGTGTGACACTCAGCCAGCTACATAAGTTCTCTGTGTCTCCACTTCCTCCCCTGGAATCAGGGAGGGTAACAGCAGCTACCTTATAGGAGTGTTGTTAGGATTAAACGAGAAAACTTATGCAAAGCATACAATGGGAACTATTATTACATCATAGTAGAGAAATCAGTGACTGCTTTCAGTTCTATATTTCCGGTGATTTCTGTTCATTAAGAAATCTCCCTTACATCAATGGCGATAAATGCTCTGGACACTTAAATTCACTCCTTCTTCTGCCATTATGTTAACTAGGGCTCTCTGAGGGATCCTCCCACTGCAAAATAACTTTAGATCAGGCTTTAGATGAGATTCATTCTTGGAGACACAAAAAGGGTGACTGGGACACTGAGCTGGAACCAACTACAGAAAGGAGGAAGGTGAGTCTAGAACTCTGATGATGGGCTGAGACTCTGCAATTCAGCAAAGACTCCTGGATACCAGTAAAAGCAAGTCTTCTATGGAGAAAACCTATCCAATTCAGGCCTTCAGATACCACACGGGTTAAGATCTGCCAATGAGTTCACAAACAGTATCACCAAGCTCATAAAAAGGCAAATCTCTGTGAATGAAATCACAGACATAAACAATAGCAGAAGGACTGGCTAGGTATATAGGTGCCAATAAAATGGACTATAGCCCCATTCAGAGGTGGCCCTAAAGGACATCCTTTAAAGGTGACCCTAAAGCAATAAAGGAAAAGATCTCTTAGGGGCAGCATTTTGGCCAGTGCTGCTGGTTATCCACTTTTTGTGAACAGAAAAATGACCTAAAATAAGAATACACAGGGGGCTTCCCTGGTGGCACAGTGGTTGAGAGTCCGCCTGCCGATGCAGGGGACGCGGGTTCATGCCCCGGTCCGGGAAGATCCCACATGCCGTGGAGCGGCTGGGCCCGTGAGCCATGGCCGCTGAGCCTGCGCGTCCGGAGCCTGTGCTCCGCAACGGGAGAGGCCACAGCAGTGAGAGGTCTGCGTACCGCAAAAAAAAAAAAAAAAAAAAAAAAAAAAGAATACACATAGTCTCATGGGCAATGGTAAATGTCTTGGCTGATTGGATAGGGACCTGGAAATATTGGAAAACTGTAGACAGGAGTGCTAAGGAAGAGTTGTGCATGACTCAATGGGAATGAACACAAAGAGTGAGCATCTTTGTATCTCATATTCATGTTGAGCAAAGAGCAATGTCCACTGCAGAGACACAATCAGGGTGACAGAATGATACAGCCTGTAGATGTCAGCCAGCCTCTGACACCCTTGGACATCCCAGTGCTTGAACAACGGGCTCAAGTACAGAGTAACTAGCATGGCTGAGGTGGAGGCTATGCACAGGCTCAACAGCAAGGGCTGCCTCTCACCAAGGCTACTGCCAGCCACAGAGCCCAAGCCTATGGCCCACCCTCCCCACCTGAGCTGAATTCCTCCTGTGTAGCAGCCAGCCATCTGGCGGCATCTTGGAAAGGATGTGGATTGACTCATATTCTGGATATGCATTTGCATTTTTCATTTACTGTGGCTCAGTCGCCATCACTCTTCCAGGTCTCATAGAGCATCTGTTCTAGTATCATGGGACTCCCACATAACATCATACCTGACAAAGGGAATGTTTTATAGCAAATAAGGTGTGGCAATGGGCACATGACCATGGGAGCTGCTATTCCTACCATATACCACACCATCCAGAAGCCGCTGGGTGAAAAGGGCATGGCCTCTTGAAGGTTCACCCCAGGCACCAGACTGGAGAAGACACCCTGTGAAGACACCATCCTTCAGGATGAAGTATATGTCTTAAACCAACATCTCAGATATGGTGCTGTGCTCCCAACAGGTAGACCTCGTGGGTTTGGGAATCAAAGGCAGAAGTAGGAGTGTTTCCACTCCTACACTCACACCTGGTGGCCCACGTGGAGAATGTGTGCTTTCTGCCCCTGCAACTTTAGGCTCTATGACCTAGACATCCTGGTTTTCAGAGTAGATATTCTCAGCAGGAAGCACAGTAAAAATTCCACTAAAATTAAGCTGAAGCCGTCACATATAATTTGGGATCTTCACGGCAGTAAACCGCAGGCACAGAAAGTCATCCCCATGGAGGTGGAGCCACTGCTGTAAAATACAGTCAGGGAGGAATATATTTGCCACTGGGACATCTCTTGGTATTCTCATGTCCAGTTTTAAATATAAATGTTAAAGTACCTACAAACAAACAAACAAATTCAAGAGCTCAGAAGCCTCGAGGATGAGAATCTGGGTCACTCCACTATGCAAGCCACCCAGACCAGTAGGAATGCTAGAAAAGGGGGAAGAAGCCTAGAAAAGGTAATGGAGGAAAGAGACGATGGGTATCAGTTACTGCCTTGGGACAAACAGCAGCAGGAACCAGCTAATCTCACTAACACTTCTTTTTCCAGTGTTGCTAAGGCTGTAATGGGGTATGGAGATTTGGGGGATGAGATGAATTTAAGTCTGATTCATTCCTTTACGTGTGCCAAGTACTCCGTAATCAAGGTAGTGCACATATTATACGACCTAACTTTTCCAGATATTTCCAGTTTTCAAAGATCACACATCCTTTTAGGGATTTAAAAAAAAAAAAAAAAAAGTCTGGATTTTCTTTTTGCTCAAACCCAGGAATTTGTCTTCTACCAAGCTGCCCTCCCCAAAAGTTCTTGATAATCTCTCTAAGAAATGCTTATGCATTTCACAAATCAGTCAGCCAGCTCCCTGGAGTCAGGCAGGTAGTTTGCGCTTTTTCAGTTGCCTCTTGGTATTTCAAGCATGGCTCCAATGGTGCTAATGCCACTCCTTCTGTAAAACTATATCTCTTAAGACTCCTCATGCCGCAGGTCACAGAAAACTCAGCTCAAACTGTCTTAGACCGTAAACGGGATTTGTCAGCTTCTGTAACAGGAAGTCTATCTACAGGGAGGGTTTCAGGACTGATGAATCAGAATCAAGTACATATTTCTTGTTCTGTCTTCCTCTGCCTTCAGGGTGTTAGCTGCGTCCTATGTCTGACTCTCCTCCATGCCTGCTCCCCTTGACCCCCAAGGCCATGGAAGTCTGCCAGTAACAATAACATGTTTCCTCATTCTTTTTAAACAGGAAAGACAGTGTGTGACCCAGCATTCCAAAGAACAGTACCAAGATTCATTCACCTTGACTGCTTGGCTTAAATTACATATCTGCTGTAGAATGAATGTTTGTGTCCCCACAAAATTCATATTTTGAAACCTAATCTCCACTATAATGGTACTTGGAGGTGGTGCCTTTGGTAGGTGATTAGTTCATGAGGGGGGGAGCCCTCATGAGCGGGATTAGTGCCCTTATAGAAGAGACTGTGGAGAGCGCCCCCTCCCCCTTCTGCCATATGAAGACACAGCAAGAAGACCATCAGTGAACCAGAAAGTGGGCTCTCACCAGACATCAAATGTGCTGCTGTCTTGATCTTAGACTTTCTGGCCTCTGGAACTGTGAGAAATAAATTTCTGTTGTTTTTAGCCCACCCAGTCTATGGTATTCTGTAATAAAAACCCAGACCAATTAAGATAATACCCAACTTTGAACCAATGGATATGGTGAAGAAATAATATATCCTGGTAGGCTGAACCAACCAGGACCCACCTCTTGAGCTAGAATAGGTTCAACTTCACCTAAAGTACACTGACTGTATTGAGGAGAAGTGAACAAAGATAAATCTGGAAATTGTTAGAAAGTGAAAATGGATGTTACATCAGAACCAAGAATGTTCACTAGAAGCACCTTTTTTCCAAACATGGACAAGGTCCTCCCCTTAACTCCCCATGGAGCTGAAGACTTAATAGGTATCAGAACACAGAAAATTTACAAAGTAAAACCAAAAGAAATCTTAAATATGAATCCTAATAAGACTGCTGCTGGACTCCGTAGGCAGCCTGTACCGCACAGAATGTCCTTTGTGCCAGTTCTTAAACTCTACTGTCCACACGTGTCCTTGGACGTCTTGTGAAAATGCTGACCTGGATTGAGGCCCGAGATTCTGCAGTTCTAATGAGTTCCCAGGTGATGTTAAGATGCTGGTCTGAGGATGGCACTTTGACAGCTACTCTCCAGACCTGGTCCATCACCAAGGTGCTCACCTCTGATAGGAGGCACCCCCGAGTTTGCCTCTTCTCCTAATTTCTTTGAATTCCACTGCAAGATACACAAGTTCCTAAAATGACATGCCTGGCAGAATTTTAAGTTCACCTCCAGGAAAGACAAACTTTATATTATTATGAGAAAAGTTTAACTTCAAGTTGTTTCCAATCTTTCCCTCTGAGTATAACTATTGCTCTAGCAGGGCATATTCGAAAATGTCCTTAAAGCAGCTTTTCTAAAAACCAAGGTGTATATTTCCTTGATGATGAATTTAAACTTCTATAACTAAAAGAAAACCAAAAATGCCAAAAAAAAAAAAAAAAAAAGAATTAACTATGTGAGGTGATAGATATATTAATTATCTTGACCCTGGTGATCTTTCCACGATGTGTATGTATATCAGATTATCACACTGTACACTTTAAATCTATACAATGATATTTGTCAATTATTTCTCAGTAAAAATTTAAATTAAAAAAGTATAAAAGAATGCTACCAACTTTAAAAACTGTACAAACGAAAGCTTTAAAACATAATTTTTCCAAATTTACAGCTTTCAAAAATTTTTAAATTATAGGATCTAATCTCAATAAGAATATATACATATGTGTGTGTGCCTTTATGTGTACCTATATATGTAACATGGACACACACACACCTGCTTACTAGAACACATTATGCCTATGGTTCATGGCATGTTTACTTCTCCTGCTCTTTTTCATTTTCTCCTTTGAGGCTTTGGGTGGCCTGGGAGTCTAAACAGTGTTTATAGTAACATTTCTATTTGGTATGCATCTCAATTCTAAACAACTAACTTTCCAGCATTTCAAGCACAATTCACCTGCCTAGAGAAGACCGGCGCACAGGAAGAGAACCACACTCAAGGCAGCATGGCAGCGTGCATTACTCGGAGGCTCATAGAATGATCACTGAGGCATGGTAAGTGGAATGGAACATGTAACCAGATGTCCCCAGACGAAGTGAGTTTGTGACAAATATTAGAATTCAGCAATATTAGTTCTTGGCCATTCTACTTACATTGCTTATTTAAAGCAAGCTTTTTGATATTTGATTCTCTTGCACTCAAGATCATATTTAGTTGGCACCGGAGAAAAATACTTCTTAAGGAAGCACACATGGGGAGGGAATGGGCTTCAGAGGGAGAGCTTTCCATTGAATCTGGAGCCTGCAGAAATGCCTCTTCAGGCGTGGACGGCACTTTATTCATGAGTCTCTCATAGTGGTTCTAGCTTTGTCTGCAGTTAAAGGGCCAGAAGCTAGTTTAACATATAACTCAAGGCAATTGTAAAATGTAAGTATATTTCCCCTCTGTCTAAATAAATGAAATAATTTGTCCCATAATCACATTGGTCTCTGTGAGCTCTTGAAGTTTTATTAAGGTGTAACTCGTGAATCACACTATTACTTGTTTATTAAGCTTGAGTCTCATAGTACTTTTTAAAAATATGAAACCTAACTTTGTGTAACTTTAAAGAATGAAAAGGTCTGAAGACGTATCACTATGGGAACGGTAAGGTCCTAGCAGATCTCTCTCAATCTGAGCATGACCTTTGCAGCATCCATCATGTGTCAGATGAAGAGTCAAGAAGCCGACAGACAGGACGGCACAGCGCACGCACTATAAAGTTGGACTGTCTGGGTGTAAATCCTGACCTTGTCACCTGTTAGCTGGTTACAATGTCTTGGGAAATATGCCTCAAATATCTTACCTGTTTCCTCCACTAGAAAACAAGGAAAATTATAGCACCTTCGTAGGGATGTTGGTTAGAATAAATGAGGTAATAATTGTAAACCCCTTAACTCTCCCTATTGAGAGAAAGCACTCAATAAATATCAGAGATTGTTATCACCACAGTTGGGTGGTTCTCAGCTGGGGGAGATTTCACTCCCCAGGGAACATTTGGCAATGTTAAGAGACATATTTGATCGTTAGGCCTGGAGGTGTGGCCACTACTGGCATCTAGTGCATGGGGGCCAGGGATGCTTCTACTAAACACCCCGCAATGCACCGGACAACCGCATCACAACCGCCACCACAGAATTATCCAGCACAAATATCAATAGTGCCCAGGTTGAGAAACCATGCAGTAGCATAAAGCACCTTGTACATCAAGCATATATCCCAGAAAGAAGTTACAATAAAGGGGTAAAAACCGGGACCACCTCTACTCTTAACCTCCTTCACCCTATTCTCTATATAGTAAGAAGCAGATCTTGCCTCTTTTAAGTATAATATAGAGGACAGTGTGTATATCATAAGTGAACAACTCAGAATTTTCACAAACTAGACTCACCCATGTAACTAACACCTGGATCAGAAGTTTGTATATTAAGAAGACTGCAATTATGACCTTCCCTAAATATACTCAGTTTTCTTGACCCGAAACATCATAGAACATTTTTCGTATTGTTTATAGTTTATAAACATGGAATTATATAGTAAGTATTTTTCTGACTGGATTTTTTGCTCAAATATCATAGTTTTGAGATTTACCCATATTATTGCCAAGTAGTTATAATTTGCTCAGTCTCACTGCTGTGTAATATTCCATTGCATGGATGCACCAGACATTATAAGTATATCCGTTCTACTCTTCAAAAGCATTCTGGCAGCTTTCACCTTGGGGCTATTTGAATAGCGCTGCTGTGTATATTCTAGTACACATATTTGTGTGTATAACTACATGAATTTCTGTTGGATATATGCAGGATAATCTTTTGAAACTAACAGAAAACCCAGTCATGACTTTCCATTACAGTTCGAATCAAATCCAGGGTCCTACAAGTGGTCACACTTCCTGATTGGCCTAATTTAGCGCCAACTTGCGCCTGCGCATTTGACATTTGTCTTCACTCTCTAAAGGGTCCCGCTTTGGACACTAAAGATGTCTGTTGTCCTAAGAGCATCTTACCTGATCTTCTCCACTTATTTTCCTGACTCTACCTAAATATCTCCCACTGCGCTCTCTGCCTCAGCCACACTGCTCTCCGCTGGCGTCCCAAACACGTCACCCATTCATACTTATGACTCAATGCCTGTCATATATATTTGTTCCTCCACTCTGGGAATGGTTAGATTCTTTTCGTCTTTCAGTTCTGAGTTTAAATGTCACCTCCCTGGAGAAGCACTGCCTGACCAGGCTACGTATGCTCTTCATGTCCACCTCGCCCTCAAGTTTGCTATTCCTTCATAGCGTTTATCACACGATGCAATTGTTTATTTGTGTGCATGAGCGTCTATATACTCTTTGAAGGGAAATATGTGGGATGAGGGACAGTAGACAGATTACTAAGGCTGTGAAGGCTGGAACCAGACAGCTACATGCAAACCACAGCTCTGTCACCCACTGTCTGCCAGTCACTGGGCCAGTAACCTCTCTGTACCTCAGTTTCTGTACCTGTAACATGGGGAGAACTCATTTAGTGCCCGCCTCATCATGTTGTGGGAAACATAATGAAAATCTAATAAGAGTTAATAAAAGAAACAGCCTTAGAACAGTGCCTAATGAATTCCAACCTCTGTTTATTTTTTTTTACTATTTATTTATTTACTTATTTTTTCGGCTGCATTGGGTCTGGTTGCGGCACGTGGGCTCTTCACTGCGGTGCGCAGTCTTCTCTCTAGTTGTGGTGCGCAGGCTCCAGAGCGCAAGGGCTCTGCAGTTTGTGGCGCACGGGCTCTCTAGTTGAGGTGCGCGAGCTCAGTAGTTGTGGCGTGCAGGCGTAGTTGCCCCGCGGCAGGTGGGATCTTTAGTTCCTTGACCAGGGATGGAACCCGCGTCCCTTGCATTGGAAGGTGGATTCTTTACCACTGGACCACCAGGGAAGTCCCCTGTGCTTTTTATTATTATCATTATTATTATCATCATCCTATTATTATTATCGTCATCTAATTCACCGAGGTCACTGCGTTACTAAGAGGCAAAGCAGGCACCCAAGCTTGGCATTCACTGATCCCCAACATCTTTCTACCCTCTACTACTTAAGGGTCCCCACTCTGGAAGGGACATACCTGTGTTTTTACTGTAGTGTGGTTCTAGGAAAACACAAGACTATCTCGAGTCACCTAAAAATGTTCATTGACTGACGTTGGACATGGGAATAAAAACAATGCAGACAGAAGGTTAAGCATCCAATTCACAAGCAAAACCTGTTGTCTCTACCCGAAAAAAAAAAATTATTACTTCTCACCTACTCCTCCAGTGATCTCTAGACTCAGACACGAGCATCTGTCTCCTAGACCGATGCCAAAGACTCTTCTCCCTGCTTCTCCCCACCCCAGTCCATTTTCTGCATAGATTTAAACTTCTAAAATGTCATGATAAGGTCTATCACTCCAGGGCTCCAACCCTCAGATGGCTTCTTCCCACCCCCCCAAACAATACGGTCCAAAGTCTTCGCCACGGCTCACCAGGTCTGCATGCTCCTCGGTTTTTCATCTCCTGCTCTCCCAGCCCTGACTCTACTCCAGCTCTTTGATGCTCCATGAACAAGCCAGCAGTGCTCCCCAGAAGGCTCTTCTTAGGTAGTTCCTTATCTTCTCTAGATACACACCTGGCTTGATGTCCGTCATGTCAGGTTTCTGCTCAACCATCACCTCACAAAGGTCTTCCCCAGCCACGCTTCCTAAAATAGCACCCCTTACCCTATGGTCCCTTCCCCCTGCTTCTTCTTCTTTCTAGCCTCTACCACATGAAAATTTATCTATGTATTTGGTTTTCATTGGTCCATTTCTGCCACTAGAATACAAACTCCATGAAAATAGGCGCTTTATTTTCTTCTCTACTGAACAGAACAACAGCTGGCATGAATTGGGTACAACTTAACAGGAATAGAGTCATTAATTATACTAGTACCAATAACACCCATCACATTGAACTTATTTCAGCACATTTTGTTGGTGGGCCGCTATGCTAGGTGCTTTTCCTGCGTGATCTAATTTAATGCCGCATAATCTAATTTAATGAATTAGTGCTACAACTATCCCTATCTTACAAACAAAGAAACAGAATGAGAAAGTTCAGTCGATCTGCTCCAGTAACACAGCTAGTAATGAACAGCCTGGGAATTCATTCACCTCATTGCGGGACTCAAGAACCCTTCATTATGACACTCTAGGAAGCAGCAATGATAATCTCCAGTTAATTCCATATTTTCCTGAGGACCAATTACAAAGGTCAGCGATGAAACAGGAGTAGTTATAAAAGCATATCTGACCCCCGTTTTCTCCTTTACTTCAGAGTAAAATTGCTAGTCGCCAAAAGGTGGGCAGAGACTTGAAGTTTCATGCCATACTAATTATCAGAATGAAGGGGATTTGAATGTAGCAGAGGGGGCAAAATTCAGAATTCACAGCATAAGAGACTCTCACTTTCAGAAAGAGCCTTGAATTTATCTCCATTTTAATGTCTTTCCACATTTTAAAATATTAGTTGAAAAGGGGGATTTCAGAGGGCAATGTAGCCAAAGTAAACATTCAACACGCTGTTCTACTAGAATTTTATTATACTCAAGTTCGCAGGCGCCTGTGCTGCTGCCTGCCCTGTGACTGGTGAATCAGTGGTTGTGTCTGAAAAAAGAAGACAAATAGAATGGAAAAAATATCCATTTCTCTGTCTGTGTGTGTGTATTTTAAAAGGCAGTACAGTTGCATCATGCACTTATGACAACAAAGTGGTTAAAAAAAAAAAAAGCTTGGTTTAAGTATTGAATTAACTTCATTTTTTATACCACCATGACACAGTTTTTTTTTTCTTTTTTGTACAGCAGACATTTATATTTTCATATTGTCATGGAGACTGAATGTGATTCAAATGATTCTGTGCACTATTATGGAATAATTTGTCTTCTGTGAAGTCATTTTTTTTAGTGATACATTCTGTGGACGGAACAGATTAAAGAAGCAAGCTAGAGAGGGTATATTTATGCAACGTGACAAGTATATACACAAAGAAGGATGATGTAATAATGTATGTAATTTAGAGGTTCTGGCAAGTATATGGGTGGTAAGCCATGACTACAGTTGGCTCTCAAAAGTGGGGCTGCTTTGCTCCTGGGGAAATATCTTATTTATGTTTTTCTTAAGAAACACTGGTGTTAAGATAGGATTCGTTCAGGGCTACTAATTCCTAATCTTCTGGCTTTGCAAGAAATAAAGACATGCAAGCGGGTGCTTAATTCCTCCACCTGTCAATGTGGATTTGTTTATAAAATGCAAATTTTCTTCTCCGAAGAAGAAAACGATGAAGCCAACGAAGCAAGCAGTACCTCTCTCCATCACCCCACTGACAGATCTCTCTAGCACTGTCAAAATCCCCCCACTTTGACCTCCCAGTTTATACTTGGGAGAAGCAAGACCATTCCAGTTGCTGGGAGTAAGTAGCAGATGGCATGACCCTAATAGAGCCCATTTTGGGGACGCACTCAAATACAAACTTGGATTAAAGTAGTGGAATGCCTCTGTTTTTCTGAAATTGTTTCATTTAGAAAGTAAATTTTTATTCTGGAATAATTTTAGATTTATAGAAAAGCTGAAAATATAACACAGAGGGATCTTGCCCCGTTTTCTGTATAGTAATCATGTGGCTGTGAAAGTTGTCAACATGAAGAAATGAACACGGCACATGACTACTAATTAAACTCAGACTTTACTTGGATTTCACCAGTTTTTCCATTTATGGTCTCTTTCTGTCCCAGGATCTAATCCAAGATACCTTATTACATGTATAAACTCTTTTAATTCTTTAAATGGGGGCAGCGAACGTGGTAGGGTGCAAAGCCCACCAGATGTGACATCCAGGACTAGTATCACTAAGAAGCTGGGTGACCTTAAGCTATTTAACCCTGCTGAGCTTCCAAACTCCCTACACGCTCATTCTATGCAAAACGAGGACCAACCACAGAGTCTATCAGCCAGAGGAGGACACTCCTTGGCACAGCTGCTTTTCCTTGACCTGAAAGCATTCATGCCACTAAGGCAACTCCAAAGAAAAGTAACTGCATAAACCTTCCTTGCTGGCCCCCATTTGCATTTGTCAAACTTGAAAGGACTCTGCCATTCTGGAAAGAATAAAGGAGGAAACTACCAATCTATCAAGCTCTAGAAAAAAGGATGCTGCAGCATGGGAAAACAAGGGCAGCTAATCATTCACAAGTCTTCAGCTCTGAGGGAATCTGCCTTTGAGCTGAGATTCTCAAATGGCCTTGAGGCAGAAAGGAAGGGGGTGGGGGGGATCCCGCCTGAAGGAGATGCCTGGCACATCAAACCTTTTAGCTACTGTGTCTCTCCCTGCATCCATCCCCCTACACCCACTGGCCTGGCCCCTGCCTTTCCCTTGCTGCCCGCTCTGTTCCTGCCTTTTACAGGGTCCCTCTCGCAGCAGGACACCAATCCAGCAAGCTTGCAAAGGCCAAACAAAACCGGGACTCACAAATATGTAACTGTTTTCCTTAGCTCGTGGCATAAATCAAAAAAAAAAAAAAAAAAAAAAATTCTGTTAGCACAGGGCTCAGGAGTGTTTATTTTTTTGCCAGCTGCAACATGCTACCCTCACAGGGGATCACCTAAAACCAGCTATGGTTTGGGTTGGAGGGGGCTGTCAAACTTAAGCTGCGGGCTTGGCCTCTCTCAATGAATTACGACCTTGTCAAGAATCTATTTTTTTAAATCAATGCAGGTTTTCTATCAAATCAAATACCTGCACACTAAATTATATTTTTGGTGCCAGGCTGGCTCTCCAATTTTTTTTCCCTTTACTAGTTTTTTCCAGCCTCCTCTCCCAACCCTCCCCCTTCTCCCTACCGTGATACAGACAGTTTTTGTCTGTAAGAAGAAATTGAAAAGTAAGCCCTACATTTGGGGGGAGAGAGGGACTGTCCTCTGTCAACCTATGTGCTGTACTCTATCTCAGTCAGTGGCTTCAATGACAAAAGTGCTCCCATAAACCAATAGTGAAGGGGGACATCCCTTGGAGCCACCCATCCAGTAGCAGTGAAGACATTTGCTTTGGGAAGGAAAATTTTTTTTCTTTTTCTTTTAAAAAAATTTTTGGTGGTGGTGGACATGGGATGGGGGTTGGGGAGGCTTCTAATATGGGTGTTGGGATAAAGAGTTAAATTTTTAGATCATCTTTTAAATACGCTTTTGAGACATCCCCTCCCATTTGATGTGACTTGACAAATACGAATACATTTTAGAGCATCAAAGAATTTTTCTTTATTCCTTTCTCCTTACCTCCCTTCCTTCCTCTCTCTCCTTCTATCCTTTCTTCCTTTTGATCTTCAATTATTTCTTTTGAACAAAGAGAGAGGGTATTCTGCCCTCAAATCTGTTCTTCCTAGTGGGTTAGATATCTACTTTTAGAAGCGAATTTGTCTCCTAAACTGGCAGCTTAGCAGAGATGATATTAGGGCAGGCACTGTCTGCCCTTAGGACTCCTGGTGAAGCCAGCAGAGGCGTCAAGTACCTCTCGTGGAACTGTGGCAAGGGTAATTTTTCAATAACGGCAATCTCCGTGTATCAATATCTACTTAGGGCAAAGCCACGGAGGCATACAGCTCAGAGCTGGCACCAAAGGGGCCCCTTCACATGGCCCGGAAGTCTTTATTTGGTGGTTTTTCAATTAAATGCCACATATACTTCAGGGCATATGTAAAGAACCCTCAAATGAACTACAAATTGTTTTCAGTAGCAACTGGGATGGATAAAACGCAGACAAGGAAATCCCAACCAGCTGCGTTTGAGTCTTCAGAACCCAAATCAAATATTTTCTGATTGGACTCTGGACATTTTTGATAGGCTGTTATAGTGCCAATACCATCTTCACTGCACACTTGAATGGCTGGTTTGGCAGAAATTTCTCTCCTCTTATCTTCCCCACTTTATTCAGCTGTAAGCCACCACGCTTAGTGTAGCCTTTACTGAGGCAGGCATGCTTAAAAGTTTCTAGGGCAGGCAATCTTGGTTGTGAGTTATTTTCCTCGCTTGAGAAATTCAAGGTAGAAAGACATACCAAGAATCATCTTGGATGGGGAAAAGAGAGGAAGACAATCATTCACAAACTGAAGTCAAAAAGCTAAGACACAGAGGCATGCAGATAGAAGCCGAGGTACGCTAGGGCTCATCTGCTCTGACAAACATTCGTGATTCAATCGGATAAATATTTCACTAAATTCTCACCGGGCTAAAGTTTCTGGGCTAGCTGCTACCGGGTACGAATATGAATAGGACACGTTTCCTAACTGGAGAAAGCTTATAGTCTCAACGGAGAGGGAGGAACTTAAGCCACCAATGATAATATACAATAAACTGAAGCAAATGATGCGCAGACAGGTTACTTTTGAAATTCGGCATCAGTTTACTTCATCCCAATGTTTTTTTGAGAGAATCATCCTCATTACCCCTGGCATCCTTAGTCCACCTGACTTGGATGGAATTGATCTTGATCTCAGTTTCAGGGATGGGCCCTGATTGGTCTAAGCTAATGAATGGATCCCATCCTCCTGGTTTCAGTGGCTGGATCAGAGGCTGGATCAGAGATGGGATGAACCCCTTCTTCTCACTAATGAGAACAGAGTGTGTGTACATGGACTAGAGCCCAGATCCAAGAGGAAGAGGTCTGGAGTTTGCTTCATATAAAGTCAAAGACCAATAATCCAAGAAATTTAAAGAGTAACGCCTGTGAAGCGCTTAGCTCAGGTCTAGGCAATCAGTAAGAGATAAATGAATATTAGCCAGGAAAACACATATAATTTTCTCACAGTCAGCAGGACTTGGAGATTGATTGCTTCGGGGAGGCCAGAATGGAAAAATTAAAAGTAAATCTTAGGGATTTTTTTGTTGCTGTTTTCAGTGTTGTTTTTGTTTTTATTAGGTTAATTGAATCATGTTCTACCCAGGCATCTATGATAGAGAAAATACAAGTGAACATTCATCCCATAAGTACAGCAAATTCTTTAGCTAATAAAGGCAGGCATTGTATCTAAGAAGTTTCATTTCATCAGAGGTGACACTGGACACTAAATTCCCTCATTCTACAGTTTTTGCCTAGGGTCATCCTCACGCTAGTTCTAAGCAGGAAACTGCCGCAAAGCACTCCTTGGACTAAGTCATCTCTATAGTCTCATCTGGGCTTTGGATTTCCGGTATTTCTAGGCGGAACAAATCTCTCTTTAGAAACTAACTAGGGAAGAAGACAGTAACCTGGGATAACTCCTTCTTCCGGTGGGATTTCAAATCCCTGGAAATTATGGGGACACAGGTGGACGGCACTGCTTTTACCTTAAATGAAAGAATAATTCGAGTCTGCTCATAATTACCCACATCTTATTTCCACTTGGGAGCTGGTGCTTTTGAACCACCACGAATATACGCGTCACACAGTCGTATGTTATTTCCATTCTGAGACTTTCATTGAAGAGGAAAAAAAAAAATGTATTGCTGACTTTTGGCTGCTTGGCACCAAGAGCAAGGCAGTGAAGATAAACTTAATTTTATTATAATCATTATTAAATAAAGATTTGGGAAAACAGAAAGGGTATATTTGTGATAGAAATTATAAGAAATTTATGTAAATAACCATGAAGATTTTATACATCCCTTAGGCTCCAACGAATATTCCAAATCCTTACTGCCCCTTTGGAAACATGATTTTTTTTTTTCTTTTCTGAGGACTTATCAATTCTGGGGTTCCCATTAAATTGAGTCTAAACTGAAAAAGTGTTTTCAAGATGAGAAGCTGGCTTTAATAATCAAAATATTTGCTTACAGTGGGATGCTCTTTCCTTTCAAGAACTAGGCTTTTAAATTCCAAGGTTATGGTTTTGTTTTTATTGCAGTGCTTAGCCAATTCACGTTCTCCTACCGTCTCTGGTAGCTAAGATGCTTTATTTCCTGTTCACAAAGCAGTGTGTCAACATAGTACAGCGGAAAGAATACACGGTCTGAAGTCAGGGGTTTGAGTTCAAATCCCTCTCCTCTTCCAATCTACTGTCAGTGTGAAGCAAGTTGCACTACCTCTCTGACCCTCAATGTCTCTCTGTAAAGTATTAATACAAATCATTGATATTCACCATGCCTGCCTCAAGAAGTTGTTATAAATACCAAAGGAGAAAATTCATAAGAAGAAGAATTGCAAATTTAGATGAAGGGCCTGGCACTTGGTTTAAAGGTAGAACTATAAAAAATCAAGACCAAACAGCAGACTAGAGGGGGAAAGAGCTAAATAGTATAATGTGATAAGTGCTTGGATGGAGGAAAGGAAAGATTTTAGAAAAGCACAAAAGTAGGACATCAAAAGCACAACAGGAGGTAAAGGAAGACAGAGAAGGCCATGCTCGAGCTGAAATCTGAAGCTTCCTCCACCACCTCATCAGAAATTCCAGGTAATCAGTAATGAGTGACTCCACTGCATGATTCTTCTAGTGCAAAAGCCAACGTGCTTCATTAATTGCCCACACAACCCTGGCCAAATCTCCCCCACCCCACCTACCTACCAGTTAAGCATTCAGCGCTCTATTCTGGGCAATGGGGAAGTTCTTTTAAGTGCAGGGAAATTGCCAAGATGCAATTTGAAGTCCGAGTGAGTAAAACAGGTCATATTTTTTCTCTCTTTTGTAAAAGCACACTTCTGTGTCCTTAATTCTTTTGCCATTTTACATTAGAGCATGGATACTTAGCATCCAGAAGGTATTTGACTTCAGACCTTTGTGGCTTTAGGTTACTCTCCACATTCAGACTACATACAGTCCACCTGCACTGGCCTCCAAGATGAAAGATGACTCTGGAGATAACATATTCACATGAAAACAAAGTGACAGAAGACCGGGAGGGGTGAGGGGGGACAAGCTCATCTGTATAAATGCAGCTGTTGAGATATGTCATGTTTAAATGTATATATTTTTTGTACAAATTATTCAGTTGCTTATTATATAGTGGGATTTATTTGCAATAATACAGAATCATCAGATCATTGCTATTTCTCCACTCCATCTTCTGTGTGAGTTACTTTATAAAACGCACTAAGGGAAAAAGAAAAAAAAAAAATCCTCTTTCCCACCCAAGTTGTGAGGGTCATTTGTTTATTTTACCTGTTACTAATATCAACTTTATGGCACATTTTTTGCCTGCTTTAAAAAAAAAAAAGTGGCCTGTGTGGATCTATTCAGTATATTATTTATAGTGTTGTAGCCAGATCTCTTTAGGATAAAAATGTAAAAACTTTCTGTAAAAATTCCTTATTTTAAGCAAAAATTACTAATCTCTCCCCAATTTAGATCAGCTCTTATTTGGCTCCGTAACTACCAAACTTTGAAAACCTCACTGACGCTTATCAATAGACCAGTCTTCGACATGCATTTTAAAGTCATACTTCATATCCAATCTTGCAATTGCAGAATGACTTTTTTCCCTGTCTGGCTAATTAACTGATACGACACTAATCGTTTGCACATCTGGTACTAAATGTTTGCTCACGTGGGCTCCCCAGTGAGGAAGTGTGGCCAAACAGCAACGTAGAGTGTGCTTGATTTCACTTTAAAATCTTCACTCTCTGGAATTAAAATCTTGAGATTAAACATCTGGATTTCAATGGCGTCCCCAGGGACTGAGACTTATAGTTCTATAGAACGCATATTGCACATAATATAGGCTTGTTATTTCTACATTAGCAGTGCTCCAGCCGGTGCCCGCCGTTAGCTTGTCAGTCTCCTGACACATCATTAATAAACAGGTAATTTCATAACTGATTTCCACCTAGTGTCATGTTGAAAACCACCTGGGTTTTCATTTTCACTAACATTAAAGGGATAAGCTAGAGGGAGGCCGTTATTATTAAACTGGGACTAATTTAATTGAATAATGGATCGAATCAGCAAAAACAAATGCATATGCAGGAGGATAAAAGAAATTTCCAGGCCAACGGATAGGTCTGGATCCACTAATCAAAATGGGACTGTTCCTTCCCCTTCCTCTCACCAAACGTACACATTAGGAATTATTCCGAAACTATGCCCACTGCCTCCAGGAAATTTCCAAAAAACACCAAGGAAGCAGCCATTAGGGGGAAATCTATACTTTTAAAACTGTGACTTGTGAAATTAGGTCTATGACATGCTTATGTATTCACTGAATTTTAAATTAATACCGCATGTTATAGGCCAGTAAAGATTAAAAACATACTCACCAAGGTAGGCCATTGTCACAGTTGGCCTATAGATCTGGCTAAATGTGTAGTGACAGATAATAACACGGTTAAATGTAATTGGAAATGATCACTTCGATATAATCCACACCTTGGCCTATGCTGGGCATTGTTGTTGTTTTTTTTTGAATTCTGATGTTACCATCTTATCAGCAGCATTCCTACTGCACTGGGAAGTAGCTAAGAATTGCTATGGCCTACATTCATAGCAGCAGAAAGAGGTCTATCTAGTGGTTTCTACGGTGCCTCTCAGTCTTGTGATGCACTTCTGGAGGAATTTTTAACTTGCTTCACGAACCAAGGCTAATAATTTAATATCTTGATCTATGACTTCTGCTCATGTGAAGTTTCAGTCACAACATGGAGCCCAAAGAATGTATTATTATGGCATATGCTAAGTTCTTCCCATTTGTTATTTAGCAGACTGGAGGAAAAAGCTGTATGCCATCTACTTCTCTTTGACCTTCCCTTCTATTTTCGACCCCAAAATGATCTGTTTTCCTTCTTCCCATCAAGTGTTTTAAAGAACAGATTACAAAATCTACTCTTAGTGGGTCAGGAAAAATCCTGAGTAGAAAGTGGGAGGTGAAGAAATCTGATGCCGAAATTTCCTTAGTTGTGTGTTTTCACAATCAAATTTGTAAGAAATGATTCAGTTTATGTATAAACACTGAATCTCGCTGGTCATTCAATACAATCTAATGTATGTAGTGAGGAATGTGAACATAGCTATTATATCATTTCTATTCCAGAGTTGAAAAAAACCAGAGGAACAATAAAGATAATTATCTAAAGTCAGTAATTGCCTAAATTCTGTCACAGAGGTTATGGTGGAGTCAGGATTAGAACTTGAATGCTTCCAAAAGAAAACTAATATCACACCAACACATAACACTATCTGAACTAGTCCTCCTCCTTCATCAACCTTATCATCTAAAGGCTTTCTTGAGCCACACAGGTCTTTACAGCTGTTGTGAAGGTCTTTTGTTCACAGTCAAAATAATATAAACCATTCAATGATAAACTAGTGAAAGGAATCAACATTCCAGACACTTATAAGATCCACCCAAACATGTACCAAACTAAGTTAAGCCTTTCCCTGGACTATTGATTCTCGACTGCTGCTGATTTTGCACCCCAGACCAGGAGACACCTGTCAATGTCTGGACACATTTTTAGTTGGCACAAATAGGAGGGTGGAGGGATGCTGCTGATATCTCGGGGTGGAGGCCAGAGATGCTGTAAACATCCTACAGTGCCCAGGACAGCCCCCCACAACAGAGCAGTATCTAGCCCCCCATATCAGTAGTGCCAAGAAAGAGAAGCCCTGGCAGAGACTATCTGACAAAGCTACCAGCTTGCGAGAGCCTAACAACCAGAAAGGTTTCTATAGAGCATGTCTATTTCATCTAAGCCCCACATTGTTCCGTTCCCAAAGCAAAACGTTACGCTCTTCAACATCTCCAGGGAAGCTAGAAGCATAAAGCTTTGGGTGAAATGTAAATTTCTTAAAATATTTATCCGTCCATAAGTGGCTACATTTTTGACATTATTATAGGGTTTCTCAGTGTTCCATTTTATTAAAAAATATTTACTTGGTTTCTAAGATTACTGCTTTTCTGACCACAGAAAATTCAATTACTGAAAACTGCAGCTATCAAATTGGTTGAAAATAAATAGCCTTTTATCCAAAGCTGGCAAAGACTGGTTCACTTTTAATATGTAGCCATTTAAAAAAAAAATAAAAATAAGAAAACATTTCCATTGCAAGCTGATGGACTGCAGAGTCAGAAGCCAAACAGTCTTTTGCATCATCAGGTTTTATTTAAAATAGGATGAGAGAGGAATGGGGGCAGTTTAAAAAAATAAGTCATCAGAAGAGTAATCTACCATTATTTTTCCCTTTTGTTTTACAGGACAGAAGAAATGTGAGCCCTTTTGCCAGTGGAAATCACTTTCTCCTGCTTTCTCTCTCTCCCTCCTTCGAAATGTTTAGCAATATACAGGAAATGTGGTAAGTGAGATCTACAGACGTGGGCTTCCAATATCAAGGCTAATTATCTGTGAGGCAATGGGCATGGCAGCAGCATTGCCAGGGAACCACAGAGGAAGCTGGGATGCCTAGATCTTTCTCTCATTTGCTTCTCATTTGCATTTTAATCTCCTATACATCTTTTTTTTCATTTCTAAAAAGAACACTTGTCCATGTTTCCTCAGTGAAAACCAGTCAACCCACAAGAAAAGTAACTGAGAAGTCAGTAGATCCACAATGTGAGTAAAAGCACGGGGATTATCCCCCCTGTGGATTCTATATAACAATGTTTCCGTCTCCAAATTGCTGCTCTCTCACCACTGAGCATGCATCTAGGCTATCTCTCACTTGAGTGAGGTTGATCTGCACACAACTGGAGCTAACTTTTACATTAGGATAAGTTAAATATCATTGGGAATTCGATGCCACTGAGAAAATCGATAATGCTTATGTCAGTGATTCAGGGCATCACTCATCCCCTTTCAAATGAATTTTGGAGAATTACTGAGGTTGTATGTTAGAAGAAGCTCTTGACAGACGGGAATCAGGAGACCTAGGTTTGCTTGCTGTTCTGCTGTTAATCAGTTGGGTGCACTTCAACAAGTGGTTAAATCTCATTGGGTCACAGTTCCTTTATCTGTAAAATGAAGTGGTTGGAAGAAGTGCCTAAGGCCATTTCTACTTTTATAATTCTTTGTCTGTTTGGCTAAGTTTTGATTCTGTTTACCCAGTACATTATGAGCTTTGGGCTAAAGACACAGCACCACTAGAATGAGCATCGCTGCTTCAAATCTGAGATTCTGCCTTTGTGCAAAAGTTACTTCCCATGGTGATAATGTGAGAATCTTCTGTGCCCACTGATTTTCACAAGAAGTGCTCCCTAAAATGAAAGTGTCAGTGATGATGGGTGATGATAATCACACTTGGAAACTGAGATTGCCATTGTACTGAAGAGTCATGCACGACGTGCACTTAAATGGGATCAGTGCCGGCATCTGCTCTGCCCTTCTCTCTCCCTCTCTCTGTCTCTCTCTGTCTCTCTCTGTCTCTGTCTCTGTCTCTCTCTCTCTCTCTCACACACACACACACACACACACACACACAAACACACACCCCATCCTGAAATGACTCTTCTTCTTGGAGGGTGGGAGGGGATTGGCAAAAAAGGTTTGACCACAGTAAATGTATGGTGTCCGTGACAAAGCACACGATACCTAGAGAAGACAGAACAACCGCTGTGCAGTGGTCAGAAGTGGGGCTGAGTAGGGAAAGGCTGACTCTTCATGAAGAAGGAGTTCCCTAAAAAAGTAAAAAGAAAACATAGCCGCTCCCTCAGTGTTTTCTCATCTCCCTTGGTTAGGAGAGAACCACAGGCTCCCAGTTTTTACTGTTTGGTTTTGTGGTCTTACTGAGGGCTAATGTGACGACAGACAATAATGGTTCTGGGGCCTCCTATTTTGAAAATTCTTTACTGTTTTCCTTAATCCTACTTACTATATTATAGTTGTGGGTGCCGGATAAAAGGGATAAAAGGAACCACTTCTCGCAGCTAATCCCACCTGTTTGAACCTTTCTCAGTTTCTTATAGAGTAGATCTGGAAAGGCCAGAGTGGGAACTTCTTTTGACAAGTCAGAAGGACGAGCAGGGAACACAGCACTTTCTGGGAATTCAGCGTGGGTGGAGAGAATGATGCTTTTATGGATTTTTTAAAAAAATTAAATGTGATCTAAAACATATCTCCACCAAGGCAGAGTGATTCCACTGTCATTGGTTGTCTATTCCAGCCCATCAGTTTAAGATCAGGGGTCGATATCTTCCCGTCAAAGGGCAAAGGGCATCAAAGGGCGGAATTTAAAACATCTTTAAAGAGCACAGGGTCATCGTATCTTTGTTAACAGCTTCTGTTAGCAGAACTGCCAATGTGTGCCCTGTGCTTCTGGGAGGCCAACTGTAGCTGATGATGGACAGTTCCATGATGACGGGACCTGACAGCAGAATCACCCATCAACGCAGGACTTCTGAAAGGATGAAAGGAGGTGGGGAGGGGGATGATGCTCCGTATTCAATAACCTTTTAGCTCCAAACCAATGAGGAGCTGAAACTCCTACCTGGTGATCATGATTATAATGCTGTCACCACCAAGTGTTAAAGTTAATGTCTGATTTAAACTTTTACTATGATTTGACACGCATAGCAAAACTCTAAAGCAATAGGCAGATTAGGATAGTAGGGGAGGAAGGTTAAGTGTTCGTCAAAGCAGTGCAGTTAAAGGAAGAAAATACTTCCAACCTAAGCCTTTATTCACTAGAAAGCAAAATTACAAAAATGTCAGAAATGTCAGATTGGTGGATAGGATTAACTGATGAATAGATGAAACGTGGTCTTAAATCAGGGTAGACGTAGGCAAAGCACAGATTATTTTTAGGGCAGTGAAACACTCTGTGATACTATAATGATGGATATATATTATTACACTTTTGTCCAAACCCAGGGGATGCACCGTCAAGCGTGAACTCTAGGTAAACTAGACTTCTAGGTAAACTGGACTTTGACTGATTCTGATGTGTTAATGTAGGTTCATCTAATGTAACAAACGTACCACTGTGGCGGGGGATACGAATAAAGGGAGAGGCTATTCATGTGCAAAGGTGGAGGGTACATGGGAAACCTCTGTACCTTCCTCTCAATTTTAATTGCTCTAAAAAAAAAAAAAAGTTACAAAAAATCAGACTATCTGACTGCATCATTTAGACAAAACCCAGACATTCAGAAACAGGTACATAACGCCCATCTTGTGAAACTTTGTTTACGTCTTGGGTGTACACTGGCAAATCCAAGTAGAAACTTCAGGCTGTAGAGGGGAAAACATGCGGATGGTAAACTGAAAAGTACCACATTAATTTAAATCACGAGAAAAAAAAAAAAGAACGATATTCTTCATTGTGCTTTGAATAAGTAAACATAGCCTTTGCATGAATAATGGAAAGAAAATCTCTTTCCATTTTAAGAGTGACTATACTAGTTTTTGGCAATTAATTACACTTAAAAACATGGAGCTCAGTTTGACAAATTCATTGGTCATGTACTATGTGTCAAGCCTAAAGTCTGTAGGGACTGGAATTCAAAGATAAATGAGACCTGTCCTCAAAGAAGGTTTCCTCTTTTATGAATGCCAATTGTATCGTTCTAATTATTCTTCTGTCTCTTTTCACAAATGGAGTAATTACTGAACAGGAAAATTAAACAATCACACAGGAGACGCATTTAACTTTTCTTTTTGGAAATGAAAGATTTAGGGTTACAGAAGGAAAATATAAAACCACATTTTCACCTGTTTTATTGCCATTAAAAATGTTTTTGCATCTTTGTTGAAAAAGGTTTAAATACCACGTACCCAAGACTAGGGAAAACCATATGGGCACAGTCAGCTGTTGAGTGCGCATGGCAATAAGCAGGGAGTTCCAAAGACAGACAAGTATGTCGCTTGAACGTACATGGCAGGGAAAAAGCTTGAAAACTCCCACTCTAATCTACTGCCGATATGATTTCCAAGTTCATCTGGTGGCTGGTTAACGGAATCCAACCGCTGCACATTTGAGGCATAATTATGTGGAAGTAGGAAGAAAGTCTGTAATTTATACCGGTGCCTACCCTGTGTTAGCGTCCAAGAGACCTGACCCTTTCCCCAGCCTCCCTCTGACCAAGCCAACTCCACTCACTCCCCAGTCAGATGGGAAGCTACAGGCTCCACTGGAAACATGGTTTATGGATAATGTATCTATAATGGACTCTCCACTCAAAACCAATAAAGCAGTAGCATAGCCATCAGTAATCAGTCTATAAAATCTGCAGTTACCTTCTTTTTTTTCTCACAGGGGGCAGGAAGCTAATGGATTTGAAACTGCAGAAACGGACCACAGACCTTTTTAATAAATGAAAATAAAATTGAGTCTAGGTTTATGTTGATCTATAGAACTGTGAGTCCCAGAGTCCTCCCACCGTTCCCCCAGGGTTGATTCCTAGCCTAAGCCACCCAACATTTATAGCTGATAAGTGTCTACTAAAGGGTAATAAAATACAGCGTGTGTAGTTGTAGAGAATGTAACTTATCACTTTCATCAAAAGCTCCCTGAAAATGTGTTTATCTAAAAGGCTTGTATGTTTGTGTATATTTCAAATATCTCTGCCTTACATTGAGCTCCTTGGGCGTTTAAAAGCTATTCCTTGAAAAGGCTCCTTTGGAAACTGTTTGGCTGTGGGTTAATGGTTACATTTTCTTGGGTTGGAGACATCCTCCAGGTTACAGATTTCATACAAATATATACAACTGAGACATTGACTATTGCCCAATTTTATTTTCTCACTAAATCAAGGTAAAGATTTAAAGCCCAATTCACAAAGGAAAAAAAAAAATATGTGGGTGTGAGGTGATTTTTAACTCCAGCACAACTGATGCTGGGAACTTTCCAAGTATGCAGCTGCCTAGCAGGAAAAGAAAAGTTTGAGATGTTGAGACAATGTTTAGGACGCTCTGGTAATAGCTGTGGAATATGACTGCATGTCCTGTTAAAAGCTACCTGGGCTGCAGGCGGTTAACAGCTGGGATACGGATGGTCTTACCTGAAAATGATTCTAGATCACTCAAGAAACATAAAAAACAGATTTCTTTTTTCAATCAAACACTGTTGGAGTTATAACTGCCCCCGTGACACACTGAGGTTTTCCTTAAGGAAGGTGCTCACTAAGTGTCAATGATGGAACAGTTGTTAAGGAAGTCGGAAAGTAATATATTTTCTATGTATGTGTTATCTGCCTGGAGGGACGGATGGGTCCATGTATACTTAGACCATCCACAGAATAAGGAATGCAAAATCTTGCACAATGTGAGTAGATTCATGGTCAGAAAACGAGCGGTCTAATGTGTCTCCAGTTGCCCGATAGCCAGATTATCGGGCCATTTCCAGAGAATCCGCTATTTCCCCGTGACAGTTTTATGAATGGATTTTGATGTAGTATTGGGGAAAAGCCCCAATGCTGACTGTTTTCTCCCAAACACACAGTCACGGGGCTCACCACGCAGCTGTGCTCATTCTGATGCAACTTGTTAGTCGCAGTTTATTCTTGATTTTCTTTCTTGAGAGAGCTTGGAAAATTCATTCCTCCAGCTAACACGGTGGCTTCTACTTCTGGGCTGAAGCAACCTAGGACACCAGGAATGCAGGTCTGGTGGTGGAACAGATCTGAAAGGCTTCCTGTCTAAAAGGCTTTTCTTTTTTGCCCAGTGTGAGGAAAGATCTTGACGAATGAGTGGCGGCCACTCTTATTTGGTGCACGAAGAGTCTCCTCCTGACAGGGTGAAGCAATTACTGTCTTCATCCTCCAATTTGTCTCTCACAGTATATGAAAGAGTGTGGCGTTTGTGGTGGATACTCAATAAATAACTGTTTATCTTCTCTGATAATTCAACCTCCTCACAAATTCCATAAGCTAAGAAAGATGGTTGTTTGAAATTTTAAGTTTTAGTTTTCTAGATCAGTAATCTGTAATATTCTAATTAGCTAGACAATTGTTTATTTCTTTACTTTTTCCATATAGACAGACCCTAAAATTAAGACACACACAAAATTAAGATTTTTGTATCTACTCTAGGGCCTTTTAAAAATAGAAGTATCACTAAAATATAACATAACATATAAGTTTTAAAATATAACATAATATTAAAAATAATAATCTCTAATAATATTCATTCAACGATCTTGCCAAGTTCACAGCTCTAAGTGGTGGGACTGAGTTTGAAGTTCACGTTGTCTTCAGGCTTTGGCTCATTTGCTCTTAACTACTACATTACACTTTAAACTAAATCCCAAATTGGGCCATTCTAATCTGGGAGCTGTAGACAGAGGGGTACAGAGTTATAGCTCCAGATAAACTAGAGGTCAAAGCAAGCTAGGAGTAAACTTGAGAAGTTAACTCATACGGAGTGCTTTCTTCTTTGGAAAGGAAAGGCTGCACATGCCCAAATAGGATTTCATACCTGTTCCTTCTGCAACAGGTAACAATAAATGCAGAGGATTCACTTCTACTTGCCTTGTAATTCCATCCAGGGGCCCTAGTATGAGTATTCAAAATGAAGTAGCCAGGTAAACAAAATACAATGGGGGCAGTGATCACTGCATTTTTATCTGAAAATCAAGTGTTTGGAGCCTATAAAAACGGTAATAATAACAAATTTCTTTAACAGTAATGCAGCAGAATGGAATATAATTAAAGCCTTCTGTCTGTCCCTCATTAAAACCAGTCCTATAAGAGACCCATACCCCCTAAAATCCTTTACATCTGTGGTTCGTGTGTGTGTGTGTGTGTGTGTGTGTGTGTGTGTGTGTATCCCAAGATTCTATTTGACTTTTTGGTTTCAATATACATATGAATCTATTTATTTAGTTAGTTTTAATTAATTAATTAATCTATTTATTTATTTTTGGCTGCTTTGGGTCTTCGTTGCTGCGCCCGGTCTTTCTCTGGTTGTGGTGAGCGGGGGGGCTACTCTTCATTGCGGTGCACAGGCTTCTCATTGCGGTGGTTTCTCTTGCTGCGGAGCACGGGCTCTAGGCACGCAGGCTTCAGTAGTTGTGGTTCGCGGGCTCTAGAGTGCAGGCTCAGCAGTTGTGGTGCACGGGCTTAGTTGCTCCGCGGCACGTGGGATCTTCTTGGACCAGGGCTTGAACCCGTGTCCCCTGCATTGGCAGGCGGATTCTTAACCCCTGCGCCACCAGGGAAGTCCCCTACATATGAATTTATATATGTGTGTATATATAAATATAAATTTTAATAGCTGACCAATTACTACTATATATGAAATCAATACATCACATGGGACGTTGGAAGTAGCTAAAGGACTAGCATCATTTAGTGTAAACAGTTAAATTACAATTTTTTCATTTTCCAGTAGGGGTTCTGAAGCTATGAGGATGTAATCAAATGGAACATCAAACCAGCTATGACCCCAAAATTTTTTCTGGAAATTCGAAATAGCTTCCATCCAAATCCACGTTATCAGACTCTTGCTTTCTGTTTGGAGCAATTTCCTAATTCACTGAATTTCAAGACACAGCACTTATAAAATGACGGCTGGACTCATGAGGATGTTCAGGAAATGAATCTTTTTCGAAAGGCCAGTCAGCAAACCTTAGTGTAAAGAGCTTTCACAACAGAGCGGCGCTGATAGCTTTTAATATTGTAGAAAACTCTGAAGCAAGTCTATGCATTGTTTACTTGATTTTTGACGTCTCTCCTTTCCTTTCTCCTGTTCAAAATCTTTCCTTTGCCGCTTCATGCTATCCTTCACTTTCTGTCGGCTTCATCCTGAACCCTGGTGCTCTGAAAAAACCTACCTGAGCCAAACGCATTTCAAAGAACAGGGCCCCATTTTGATTCTACAGACATTATTACAACTTATTTTTATAGAGTCAAGCCAAGCCAAATGGAACTCCTTTCAATAGCTGACAAATTACCAAAATAACCCATATTATAAATTGTGTCTCCTGTAATATATTGAGCTACTTCCGAAAGAGGAAATAAGAGATAGATTCCATTTTAGCCAGTTAGGATATATCCAAATACTTTTAATTCTAGAACCAGGCTGTTAAACAAATTAAAAGTCTGAAAACCTTTGCAGATTTTGGACGGGGGTAGAGCAGACAGGAAACTTCAGTCTTTTTGTGTCCTGGATAAAGCACCTTGCCTGGGGGAAGGGAGGTGGAAAAACCACCCATATTTCTCTAATTTAGGGATTCCCTCCACCCAACAGGGTATGCAAAGTTTCAAGTCTGACTTTCTCTGACAGGCAGAGGGAGGAACAGTTGAAGTTAGTTCAAAAGAACTGTCAAAGGGTCTTGTCTCAGGTAAACCCAAGTGCTCTGCTATTAGCAACAAAAGCAGCCAACTTTAGTGATTTCTCTGCCACCTGTGCTGTCAAGGGATTGCAGCCCTGCTCATTTTCCTAAGCATGATTCCTTGTGCTCACACACACACACACACACACACACACACACACTTCAGAGAGGATTGTTTTTCATACGTATTTGAGCTATGTTTTTAAATTTGCTAACTTCCTGGAAATCAACTGTTAATGGAATTCCCAACTCTGGGTACATTGTTGATTTATAGAGCTTTGGCTGGCTAGATGTATAGCTTTCCCCAAGAAAATGATAGTATCTGCGCTAATCACTTCCTGAATAAGTTGACTTTCTGGCCAACCTCTAGCACAACTTCAAAGTCTCTCTTTTGGCTCCTGAGACCCAAAATTACTTCATGAACTTGCATCTTTTATCTCTCCTTCACAGGCATGCCAGCTTGCTGTATAAATTTTTATTCCAACAGGTGTTTTAAAGACATTTTGAGTGAAGATGTGAAATGTGTGTAAGTGTATATGTAATAAATGAATCTTCTCTGTGGAATAAATTAATGTTATCTTTCTATGATAATTCTATCATAAACTTGGTCAAAATAGATGAATTCTTCCGTGACAGTTCATTTTTACTCAGCACCAAAGTGTTTAGATCAAAGGTAAAATTATCAATCATCTAATTAAATGCTTTCTGATTTGTTTTAAAGCTGGGAATTTATTTTCCAAAATGGAGTATTTTGAATATATTGGTATTTTTCAGAATCCAGAAAGATACTCAAGTTGAAACTGCAGGGTGGTGGTCAGCGGTCCCAGAATTTTGCCCAAATGAGTTCTCTTTGCCCTCCTCCACGTGCTTCTAGGACACTGCGGCCTCAGATTTCGGCTTATAAACCACTACGCTGGAGGTTTATCCGTGTGACGCAAATCCCCAAACAAAAAAGTACCTGGACAGCAAAACTGCTTGATCTACGATAGATAACTATGTATGTGAAGTCTTTCTGTATCCTCAGAGATGAAACCAATATTTAGAAGATAAGTTTTATTAAAGCTTATATTAATCGCCTATCACATGCAAATTACATACAAGGCACTGTGTTGAACTTTGAGTCCTATAAATAGAGTTTTTGAAGGTTTTTCTTTTTTTAAGAAATTAATGAGATTTTTAAATTCATGAAATCTTGACTTAAGTTCTACCTTTGTCTCTGTGTGACTCTGGGCAAACTACTAACAGGTTTTCAATGCTGTTTTCCTCATCTGTAAAAGGTGTAAATGCTCTCCACTTCTCTGTTATCTGTAGGGTTGAATTAGTGGATGGAAAAGAGCCAGCACAATGCCCGGCACATTGTCAACACTTAAAGAATGCTAACTCAGCGAATGAAATATATAAATGGCTATCACGGCGCTCCACAAATTTACCATCCACTGAGTAATACAAACTCATACCAATGTAAACCAATTTAGTCAAGGTCTTTGTGGCAGGAATCAGTGGATTCCTATCATGAGAGTTGGTGGGGCTTAAAGGACTAAGTTCCTCCAGAATCCAAACCTTTGAATATCGGCAAGCAGACTCATATGCTGCCACCCAGTCTGTCCCTCAAGCTCTGTTGTGTCCCAGCTGTCTTTCCTTTACACACTCTAACGTGTGCAATATTTTGCATGAAGGTTCTCTTGAGGGACATGAGACAATATTTTAGCAGCAGGATTCATCTAGCCTTCTAGTCTAATGGGACAATTCTCAATTAAGTGATGGACACCAGATCCACTAGACACGCCAGATTCTTATTCCCTCTTCAAGCAAAGGCAGCAATAATCCACACCCTCAGATATCAGGATTCATTTCACCCGTGAAAAGTTATTTGTAATATAAGCTACCTAGTGAACCCTCTAATGTTGATGTAGGTTAAACAGTTGAAGCCTCTGAAAAGCTATCTTGGGAAACAGCCCTCATAATTAGTGCCTTTCACATACTAACAGCTCCAAGGGTCTGCACTGCCTAGCTTCATTTGCTAGCTAGGCAACCTGAAGGTATTGGTTAAAATAATGTGTTGCTGAAACAACAGTATTGTAGACTAAAACAATAAAACATGCATATAAAAATTCTGATGTGATGCCTAATAAGGCAGGTGCCTAAAATTTTGTGAAAGCTTTAAAATTTTATGAAAGCTTCATGCATGAAATCTGGACTTAAATCCTGCCTCTGTTACTATGCCATGTTATGCTAAGATGTCTCACATATCCATAGACCCTTCCACGAAGAACTGCTCTAACCTGTCCCTAAGGGAAAGGGAGCCCTAAGCAGGAGTGTAAACACAGACCCTGACATCAACCTGTGCAGATCCACAGCCGATTGGACCAGGGGTGCATAATTGGTGGCTGCATTGGTTCTCAATTAACATATTATTGACATTCTGGGCAGGACAACACTACATTAGGTACGACTATCTCATACATTACAGGACATGATATTCCTGCCCCCTGTCCCCTGTAGGCCCTGTTCTCATTCTCTAGTCATCTCAACAATTAAAGCCACTCACATATTTTGAAACATTTTTGGGTTGGAGGTGTGAGGAAGTGCCACCACCAGTTGAGAACCACTGGGCTAGTGGATAAAGTGGCCTGTTAGAGTAGGATTAACTGGAGAATTAGGTTTCTAGGACTTAGGGAAATCACAAGCAAGCCCACCGCCCTACACACACATACGCCTCCAATTTATGTGGGACCAGGGACAAGAATACAAACAGAGGTTAAAATATCATATAACCTAAATTTTTTTTTTTTTTTTTTTTGCGGTACACGGGCCTCTCACTGTTGTGGCCTCTCCGGTTGCGGAGCACAGGCTCTGGACGCACCGGCTCAGCGGCCATGGCTCACGGGCGCAGCCGCTCTGCGGCATGTGGGATCCTCCCGGACCAGGGCATGAACCCGCGTCCCCTGCGTCGGCAGGCAGACCCCCAACCACTGCGCCACCAGGGAAGCCCTGTAGTCTTTATTTTTGATGGCCATGTGTGCCCACCTAAAACCAAGGGCTTTATTGCTATAGAAACGAATGAGAACACATCAGGAATGTTCCAGCAGCCTCTGTCACAGTAAGGTAGGTTGGGATCTTACTGTGGAGACATTCCATTCCATACTAAGGATTTCACATTTGGGGTGAGACAATTCTTTGTGATCGGGACTGACCTGCGCTTTGTAAGATGCTTATCAGCCTCCTTGTCCCCTTAGATGCCAAGAGCATCACACCTGTCCCCCCAGGGTCTAACACCCCAAAATGTCTCCAAGCATTACCAATATCCTCTGTGGGGCAAATATTACTGAACTAGCGAAATCATTCTAAGTGTAAATTCAAGTGAAAATCTCCTTAAGTATTTCATATGTGTAAACTCAATTAGCTAACTCAAGTATAATGTATATTTATTATTATGATAAAGTACTGTATTTTTTTCTTTTTTCCCTATGGTTTTAATTGAAGTATAGTTAATTTACAATGTTGTGTTAGTTTCAGATGTACAGCAAAGTGTTTCAGTTGTGTCTGTGTATATATAGTGTGTGTATATATATACATATATATTCTTTTTCACATTCTTTTTCCATTACAGCTTATTACAAAATATTGAATATAGTTCCCTGTGCTATACAGTAGGTCCTTGTTGTGATAAAGCGGTGTATTGATTAATGATTGTGATAGTTATTAATATATAATGTCCAAAAGCAAGACTTTCAACTAGTTAAAAATATATATAAACATACAAATAATAAATTGTTATTTAATACAAATATTAAGAAGGAGCATTAACTAGAAAATGTTACAAAAAACATTATTTTCTTATGGTTTTCTTACGTAAAACCTGCATGAACTCGATGCCAGCCTTTGACAGGGAAATTTAGTTTCAGGTCTGTCAATTTATGCCTCTGAGGGGCACCAATTCCCCAGAAGATTAAACTTTCATTAAGTTCTTTCTTTTATTTCCTGCCTTTGCACCCATCATATCATAAGTTCCATAACTGATGTCTTACTGCGGTCATAAAATGACTGAGCTTGAACTTTAGGGACCTGTCAAACACCTCTCGCTCTCCCCCTTCCCCCCCCCAATAAAAAACCTTTTAGAGAATGGTACTTAAGTTGACAGTCTCAGTGGTCACCCTCCCCAGCCTATGTCAATGAGAATGTGCCTGGAAGAGATGGGGAAAGTAACGTGCACTTCAGACAATCCCATTGTGAGGCCAATATTCCACACCCCGCTGCCCCTGACCCCCGTATTGTTATGACTAGACAAGGGATCATACTGAATAGATTAACCAGTCATTGACTTGGGACACCTACTGCTTGGAATGCCATTGCACTTAGAGCGAAAGGGGATAAAAACGTCTCCCCTCCACCCCCAATCGCCTACTCCATGGCCATATTTCTGCCACAGAAATACTTGGCTGTCAGCTCCAGCAAAGCAGCCCTGGAAAGCCGCAGTAGTTTGTTGTCAGAATGAAAAATGGTTCCGCGCAAAAGGTCTTGGGGCTGCGATGCTAACAGTCAAGAAGCCCTAAGTCAGGCATTTGACAGAGAACTTTAGTCTTGCTGTTAAATACCACTTAATACTGTCCTGCCTGATAATCCCTGCTGTTTAACAACTGTGCGATCCCGGCTTAGCCATGGCAGGATGCATTTTTGACAGGGGAAGAATGGCCAGATGTCATACATTTGCTTGGGAGAAAAGAAAACACATCTCTTTGCATCCAGTGAAAATAATAATGCTTACCGAAAAAAAAAAGAAAAAGACAATTGCAAATCTGTTATAGCCTTGATTTATCATGAGAGTTCCCAGCCAAGAGAGAAATGAAATTCTATCTGAGGTTAGCTATAGGTGAAGAGCAAAGAAGCTAGATAGAGCCATCAGAACTCCGGACGGTGCCTCTGTCACGCCAAAGAGTTGGCTGGTAGCGAAAATATTCAAACTAATTAATTGGATCTGGGCATTACGTATTAAACCCATTTTTCCACGCACTGTGTAGACTTGGACTTAGAATTGTGTACCAGCTCGTGTATTTGTTGTTGTTATTTTTTCTTTGTGCAAATCATCATTACTACGATAAGAAGTATAAAGGACTTAGGTAATGGTGTCCTTTGCCTCTTTGCTGTTTTCCAAGTAAGATTTCATTATTTTAGTGCCAATTCGCTTACCTAGAGCCACGGGCGATAGTTTTTATGATCTTTTATGAAGCTTTAGAGGCTAGATAACATTAAAATGTGCTTAACTCTAACTCAATTTCCTCACTTTTTTGGTGGTTTCTTAGAGAATATGCTTAAAATATGATTATGTATATGCATAGTCTTTAACGCTTCAGAAGGAAGTATTTAAATAAACAAGCAGCATTTATAAAAAAAATAAAATAAAACTTAATTCAGTTTAAGGGAAGCAAAAGTTTATCAACATAATTCACCCAATGAGGAAGAAGACACATTCTTAAATGGAAATTTCTGAGTCACTGAGGATGTTCAGATGGCCCAGTGGCCTCTCCAAAGCTACAGAGGACAAGATCCTTTTTCTGAGGTACAGGCTATAAACAATTACTTTCCTCAGGATGCTACAATACCAAATAGAGGGAATTCCCTGACGTGCCAGTGATTAAGACTCTGAGCTTCCACTGCAGGGGACGTGGGTTTAATCACTGGCTGGGGAACTAAGATCCCATATGCTGTGCGACATGGCCAAAAAAACCCTAAATAGATGTATGGAGATGACATGAATAAGTTTTTGAACACACAAAGATACAGAATGATTTTCTTTTAAAATCACCTTTATCCCTTTGCTTGAGGACTGATACCCACGTTTCTTTTATATGTTATATATTTTTTACATTATTCAAACATAATTAAGGCAGATCAGGAGAATCTGACACCTTTGGAACGATATAAAGCTGCCCATCATAACTTGATTTTGAGGATCTGGGATGGATATCGTTATGCTTTTAAACTTGAATCTAGTTCAAACGGACACAGCGCTGACAGAGTCAGGGTGACACGGAGAGGTTTTAAGTCACTCCTATTTACTCTCTTCACTAAACCTCAAACCTCAAACAACCAGGGGAACAGACAAAAGCAAAACAAAAAATAAAACACACAGAAAGAAACCTATTAGACCTCATACTTGTGGTTTATTTTGAAATCTTAGTGAATTCCTAAAATAGTTTCCTTATAACTTCTCTTATGGCTTTGTCACTTCCTATCATATACAAGAGCTATTTAAAAAATATGCCTTATCTTCCCTACTATTCTGTAAGTTCCTTGAAGTTAGCAAGGGTAGCTGATTAATGTCTGTGTCCCTAAGTACAACCAGTACAGTAGCTAGCTTTCAGCAATATGCAATACTGTGCATCTGTTTCCTAAAATATGTTAGCAAATGATCTTCAGAAGAGGTGTTTCTTTTGTCTATATGAAAAAATAAATTTTAAGGAGACAGATAACTTCTTTTAAAGTGTTAATTTAGTAACATATTTATAACCCCATATTATATTAAATGAGATTAACTTACAAATAATTCATTTTCCACTCATATTATATAAAGCATTTCTTTTCAAACCCTTTGACAACAGGATTTTTTTCAGAAAAAATACTTTTTCAGCCAAATATTACATTTTTTTCAAAGCATCTGATTTTTATCTCTTTTTAAGTATTTGTAACTCTGTCCTTTATGCATTCATGAATAATGTTTTCACTGGAAGTTATAGCAAAAGCCGTAAGTCCCCTTTTGTACGATATAAAGATAATTGCTTTGGTTTAGTTTGAACCGTAGGAATATGTCTGTGATCACCATACCAAACTTATCTCTTTTAGGTTCTATGTTTTAAATTTATTTTTTTTTAATTGAAGTATAGTTGATTTACAATGTTTCAGTTGTATAACAAAGTGATTCAGTTTTACATCTGAATCAATACCTTGTAATAGACTATAATGGAAAAGAATCTTTAGATCTTTAGACTCTTTCCCATTATAGCTTATTACAAGATATTGAATACAGTTCCCTGTGCTGTACGGTAGGTCCTTGTTGTTCATCTATTTTAAATATAGCAGCGTGTATCTGTTAATCCAAAACTCCTAATTTATCCCTCCCCTCCTCCCCTCTGGTAGCTATAAATTTGGTTTCAATGTTTGTGACTCTGTTTCTGTTTTGTAAATAAGTTCATTTGTATCATTTTTTAGATTCCACATATAAGTGATATCATATATTTACCTTTCTCTCTCTGACTTACTTCACTTAGTATGATAATCTCTATGTTTTTTAAAGTGGTCTATAAAGTCCTAATTTACGAAAACAAGGACATCATTTTTACTGTCTCAAGTAATCCTATGTGCATCTAAAACTAATATTGATTGATTTACTTACAAATTAATACGCCTTTCCAAACTACTAACTGCATTTCAAAATAAATAACTAATAGAGTATTTTACTTTACTGTCTTACTAATAGAGGGGCTTTGCAAAGATTGAAATTTAAGGTGAGTTTTTGTTTGTTTGTTTGTTTGACTAATGGTTTTGTCAATAAAACAATACTACATTCAGGCATATTTATGTGATTCCCTCTTAGATTCTAGATTCCCCCTAGAACGTTAGAATTATGTATACATATATATAAAAGGACTCAAGTTTGACCATTTCTTCAACCATATCTCCATATCTTACAGGACTTCTGTGAAGAATAAAAATAATGTGTAAGAAGTGTCTGATATAGAATAGACATGGAATAAACAACAGGAGCCAATTTTGTAACTAGCAGTTGCTCAGTGCCCGTTTAATAAATGACACTAACAGCAGCCAGGGGACATGTACTATGTGCTGAATGCTTGCTTCCAGAGAGCCACTGAACAGTTAGAATCCTTCGGTAAGGAAGATACTTTTCAATCCCACATTTTCAGGTAAGGAAACTGAGATTCATGGATGTTAAGTCATTTATGTATCTCGAAGGTGGTGCAGCTAAGTTTCATTCCTAGGCTTACCTGGCTCAAAGCCTGCTGTATTGTTCTAAAGCGATGCATTTTAAAAGTATTTTATATTGATGCCATACTGGGAAGAGTCATGGGATAACTGCTGAATATGAAAAATTTGAATCAATAGTCCTTACGGAAGGGAAATTCCCTATTTCTATCTCAGCCCCTCAAGAGCTTTAGTAAAAATGACAATAGGGCTCATTTATACCAATTATATTCAAAGGTCACTTGTTTTCTCTCCTGGATGGGTTCTCTTGCACCTTGGGTCTCCAGGCTGTGAGCAGAAGAAAGCTCAGGCCTGTGAGTCCTCTCCCTGCACACCTGGCTCCTCTGGATTGAGTCAGTACTCTTGCCCCAGGACCCGCCCGTACCCTCCCTGGGCTGCTCTGCCTCTGTCTTCTTGCTTGTGTTTACCGTATATGCAACTGCTATCTGGGAGGATCTGCAGACGGAAACCCTGTGACTTGCTAATGAGATTTCCCAAAGATAGTGTCAAATTAAAACCTTGCCCTCTAAGTTCACATAAACATCAAACATCAAGGGATGCAACAGCCAAAGTCTGAGCTCTCCTTGAGAAGTGGCAGCTCTTTTTTCCTCTAAGCATTTTCTTATCTGAGCTGAAGAGACCTGCCCCCAGCAAGCGATTGCCCTGAGCACTTACATACTTGAGTAAACAACAGTGGTGCTGAGCTCAGGGTGTCTAAGAAGACACCCTGAGCTCAGCTGGGTGCTCCATCTTTCTGCAAATTAAGTCCAGTGGTGAGCAGATGGAAGGAAATAATACATCTGCAGCCCAACCCAGTCAGCATCTCTGGGTGCTTACGAGCTGTCGGGGGTCAGCTTGGATTTGACTCCCAGCTCTGCTCTGTGACCTTTTGGGCAAATCACTAAAATCTTCCAGTCTCCTGTCTAGTCCTCAGCTTCCGCATTTGCATACTAAGGATACCTGATCTCCCAGGGTTCCTGTGAATTTGGAAAATGCAAGCAAAGCACTCAACACGGGCCTGCTCTTCAGAAAGCCCTGAACAACTTAAACTCTCATTTGCCGCTGCTTCTGGTGGAGATGTTGCCCAGCTTGCTGGGGGAATAAAGGAAAATGTCGTCAAAGCATTCCCAAGTCCTGCCTATATCAAGAATAAGACTTGAAGCGAGCATGGAAATCAGCCCTGATTCTGAATGCCTTGTCTCAGAAATCTGAGAGGGTTCACTGAGCCCAGCAGGTGAGCTGGAAATCTCACATGGGTCCCTCAATCTCTAGTTTGATGGGGAGACTGGACAGGACGTGTTGAAGACACAGCTAGTGCCTAATGTGGTAGAATACAAAGTGTGTGGGTTTTATCATCTAACTTCGAATGGTTCTACCATTTGACACCTCTGTTTCTTTTGATGAGTTACTTAATTTTTTCAGACCTCAGTTTCCTCTTTAAAAAAATATAGGGATAATCATATTTCCCTTGCCAGGGAAATTTTTATTATTGAAATTAAATGAGATAATGTCTCTAAACATTTAAATCCTTCTTCCCAGGACCAGGGGAGCAATACTCTTAATTTTTTTTACTCTTACACTTCCCCCTTACTATACTCTTGTCTTCATTTCAGGAAGAAAGGGTAAAAGTTGTGAGCAGAACCAATGGAAAAAATGTAGAAGAAATAAAGAGCACGAAGTCAAACGATTTCTAATCCAAAAAGTAGTACAACACGAAATGCTAACTATGTTCAGAGGGCAGCTATTAAATTTTGAGCTTTTTATCATAGGGCGCAAATACCGTATTTTCCAACAAAGCATTCACTGTTGCTACTGTAAGGGGCAGAATGCTACTATGAGAGCAGACGACAGTTCTTCTGTTCTTCAGTATAAGCATCTTTTCAGGCCGTGAGTTCCAACTTTTCAGTCATTTGCTCAGATAATTTTGCACTTCCACAAAAATCCTCTGTGACTTCAAAAGGACATTTCAGAGGCACATTGAGGATCCCTCTGGTTGATAACCTCTCAACTCTGACTCGAGGCATGTTGGATTTCTTAAAAGGAAGAAAAGGGTTACACAGGGAAAGAGTTTGAGGCTGAATTTATTTTCCAAAATAGTAAAAGCACCAAGTACTCAGACTCTGAGTCCCAACAGGGCTCCATTCTAGCTAAAGGAGACAGTCGGGAGAGCTGAACCCGCCGACCAGAGGCTGAACTGCTCCCTGACGCCGAGGCTCCGCCAGGCACCTGCTCAGCAGGGAAATGCTGCCCCGAGAGCTCGGATTCACTGCTCCTGATGGTCAAGATACTATCGCTCACCTTCGCCAGACAGAACCTGCGCCTCCAGTGAAAACCTACACGAGGAAGTGCATCCCACATTTTACAAATGGTAAAAATGGGTAAGAAAATGAAAAAGCGTCCACGTAATTTTCCAAAGCCACAATTCGGGGCCTTAGGATGTCTCACGGAAATTGATGTGGAGGGGTCAGAGCTTTAGTCGAGTGTTCCTTTTCCGGCACATCATTGCACCATATAATCGTCGTAACGGTCCTGCATTGCAGGCTATACTATAGTCATCTTGTACAACAGGAAACAAACTTAGAGAGCTTACCTAACCTACCACTAGCTAAGTGGACAGGTTACAATTTAAGCTTAAGTCTCAGCCGTCTCTCTACTCTCCCCTCCTGCCTTTAAACTCTCACTTCTTTCATCTTCCTTCTTCAGATTGTCTTCTTGACACGTGAGAATTAAGATTTCCTAAATCCGCGGCTGGTGGTGTTGTATATGGGATTGAAATGTGCCCCGGCCACCGAAAGGAGCAGTGGGCTCATCTCAGGAAAAGACCAATCATACCTGAAAGGAGAGGAGCACAGGCCAGAGGACAGAGGCAGGGTTTTGCGCTCAGAGAAGAGGGGAGAAGGAAGACAGTTGTGAACCTTCAGCATCTCAAAGAGGAACCGAGGCCCGTAAGTCCAGCTCACCCAGGGCTGATTCTGCCCCCTCAAGGGCCACTTGACTTCCAGAGACATATTTTCAGATGTCACAATGGAGGGGGCTGTGCTGCTGACAGCTAGTGGGTAGTAGCCAGGGACGCTGCTACACATTCTGCCATGCACATGACAACGCCCTAGTCACGCCCCCAAAAAAGAATGGGTCCAGCTTAAAATGTCAATACTGTGGAGAAACCTGGCCTGAAGTTGTAACTCTTTGAGAAGGACGAGGGGCAAATGAAAGGAACTTGAGTATCTGTGAGTTAATGAATGAAACAGTGAGACACGAACTAATGATCAGGTTATGAAACAACTAACTACATCTGGAAGCACCAACGAGACGCAGAAAGTGGTTTTAAGTTGAATTTTGACTGATAATTGCATACCTCTTAATTGACATGCACAGTTACATGCATGTAATAACGTATCAGTTAACCCAATGTTGAAGAGAAATATAGACCCACCTTCCACTCTCTGACCCCATCATGGTAGCCCGTGCAGACAGCACATTTTTTAGTTAAAAAATATTTAATCATGCACATCACTTAACATTTCCAAGACTTATTTCCTCCTCCTCCTCTTTTTCTTCTTCTTTTTAAAATTCCTTGAAACCTGGTGCCTTTTCGTGTACACTTTGGCTGCAGCTTTGATTCCAAGGGGAAAACAGCTATAACACAGGGTCTGCTGTAATTAATACAGCTTTCGCTACTGCACTCTCTCTTTCCCTCTCTTTGAATTAACTTTAGGCCACATCCTCAGCAGACGTTAGTCAGCCAAAACACGCAAAGAGGGAGGGGAAAAACAAAGTAGTTAAACCTATCACTGCACTCTTCATATGTAATAAGACCAACCACTAACCTCACTTCCTGGTATGATCAGTATTATCACAGTGGAGCTCTTGAGGTTGGGTTTCACTATAGTAAAACCCATGGTTTCACTAAGGTATTTTCCCATGAGAACATTTTAATTAATTTATTAATTGCAAATGAAACTACAGACGTTTGAGTGGGTTGGCGGTAGCGGGGTGTGCGTGTGTGCACTGGAGCGCATGCGCGTATGTCTATGTGTGTTTTCACTGCTTCTGGGTCCACCTCCCTGCCTCAACCAGTCCAGGCTGGTTAGCAGCTCCAGTCACTGATCCCCACACAAGTCTGCGCAGGTGACTTGTCACGTGAAGGCAGGATCCTGTCAGGTCGGCACAGCTATGCAGGAAAATAACATTGCCATAATCAGGGGCTGGCTTCTTGGCACCCGGAACCTGGCTCTGGGGAAGAGACTGGCAGCAGTCTCCTTAGAGACTGGGGTGTTATTTCTAACTAGGACCAAATGTTTAGATATTTGTTAAAGCTTCCTCTTCATGCCAAAGAAGGCTTGGTCCCCTGTGTCAGGATTAGCACCTTGCTGGTGATCTTTAGATACCGTTCCTATAACCTACTGGTAGCAACTGAATGGTGGTCTTTGCTCTCTCAGCCCCAAACCCTTGCGAGTTCTGGGGTTTTAACAGAGTGTCGTGACACTGGACAGGCAAAGATTTGAACATGGCCACTTCGTAGGAGGGAACTGCAAGAGTAGAAAGGGCCAAGGCTTTGTGGTTAGATTGAGCTGCTCTTCAATTCAAGTTCTGTACTCAACTAGATATTGAGCAACTTACCTGAATACCATGCATTCAATTAAAAAAATAAATAAATACCATGGAGTCTCACTTTTCCCATTAATAAAATAGCAACAAACACAGCTACCTGTCAGACCACTGTCAAGATTAACAGAAGCTGAATATGAACTGTTTGACACAGACCAGGCACACAGGAAATGTCTCTTATTTCCTTATGTTATCACTATTATTCTTCCATCAGCCCTACAGTAGCAGTTGGGCTGTTTTCACCCTCAACTCTTCGGTTTCCATTTAAAAAATGATTCAATGTTAAATTGAAATAGAAAAATAAATAATTAAAGCAAGGCAACCTATATTTCCCTTTCCCCTCCCTTGCTAACTTAGGGATATGACTTAACTGTGGTTAATTATCTGTTCGTTTGCTGTGTCTTGTTTAAATTAAAACATAAATCCCTCTAGGGCAAGAGCTAGATATTTTCCACTTTGTGTACTTCCTCACTCCTTCACTGCATTAGGAATTACTGAAGTCTTAGTCGAGCTCTCATAAGGTTTACTGATAAATTTTGGAGTCATAATCAAAAGCTTACAGAGTGGTATCACTCAGTTTAACTAAGAATCTTTAAGTCACATTACCAATAGGGACCATAGCCCTGTAAGTGTCCTGTATCTATAGTTTAAGCTCAAATGGAAACTATTATTTGCGAAAAATAAAAATAAATTCTAAAAATAATGAAAGTCATGGATGACAATTTTAGCATGTATTTTGTAAGAATGGAGTTCAGTATAGAACATAATATATACCTTGGTGTGTTTTTCTGTTCCAAAGCTTATTGTTAATTAAAATAAACATTAGATTCTTGAGGTTTACTGAAACTTTATTGCATTTTTTTTTAAAGGGCAAGCATGTGTGTGAGAGAGAAAACGAGCAAGAGAGAGATAAAAGTTAATTAATAGAATCTGGCCTTCCTCCAAAATATACTCTGAGTTTGAGGTATTTGAGATTGGGTAAATCAGGTTGGTGGGTATGTGCAAAACATCTGTCATGATGGTCTTGACATAAAACACCACTCACTGAGAAGGTACAACAGCATATTCAACCGCCTCATTATGACTTTCAAAAACATGCCACTCCCTGCATGACACTATTAAGTGTCTGGGTCCCGACTGGCCAATAGTTTGTATTGATTATAATGCGTTTCACCTTCTGAGGTTGGCTTGGAAAGTTGAATGGTGAGTGAAGTCATTGGTTCCCCTGGGAGTTCATTTATATCTCCAGTGGGAGCTAGTTTTTCCACTGCTTTTTCTTAAATGGAGTTGGGAAAATTTGATTGGGTTTGGAGTACCCTATCTGGTACTATTTATAATCTATTAGTCCCCATTTATTACAGGGCCTGGGACTAATTGCACATAAAAATTCCCAACTAGTTTCTGAATTAAAATAGTTATTTTTATGGCAAGAGCCAGGCTTCCCAAAGGAATACAAGTACTATGAGATGCTCCTTGGAAAGGGATCTATTGTTCAGATACATTAGAGGGGTAACAGTCCATTGATTCTCCCTCTTATTTACCTATTGCTTGATTTTAGGGTCCAAAATAGCAGGATTAGTGTAGATGTTATCATTAAAGCACGTGGCACAGTGAAAAGAAAATGGGAGACGTGAAAATACTGCTGATTAAATGAAGAAATTAATAAAGGTCTGGAAAGTCTTGTAGTGAAGAAATCCATTTAGCTTTGCTCAATTAAACATTTTTCAAATTTGTAATGATCACATAGCCATTCTCTTTGTACAGAACTATTAACATACATAGAACTAATCTTCCAAAGAACACACTTTAGGAAGCTCTGGTTTAGAGTATTAAACACATTCATAATTATATATGCGATAATTCATTCAACAAACATTTTAGTACCTACTATGTTCTATGTCCTTGGGGATATATCAGCCAACAAAAACAGAAGCTCTTCCATTGTTGAACTAAACAACCTACTAGGGGAATTATGACATACATATTTTTAATAGAAGGCAGCATATGTACAAAAGGACAAATTAGGGGACCACAAAGTGAGAAATGGAAAAAAAATCACACTTGGATATTGCTTGCTTGTGTGATTCATGTATGGTTGTTGCTCACACTTGGATTTTGATCTGTAGAATTTAGGAAGAAGAAGGCCTGTTACTCCTGGAGAGAGTAAAGAGGAAGAACAAGGCTGTTTTGATTTCACCAGTTTTCAGTAAGCCGCCTCTAGCGGCCCCCTCAAATACCTTCCGTCCAGAAATGTAACAATTAGCTTTATTCAGAGTCATCAAGACCATCCCACACACAGTTATTGCCCCTGCCATCAGGTGCTACAATTTATTTTCTTGGACTATAGGGGTTACAAACTTAAAAATCCTGCAAAGGCTAAGAAAGTACTGTATTAGGAATGAACGAAATGCTCTGGGTGTAGAACAACAGCGAGTACTGGGGAGAGAGTTTAACTAAAAAGCACACACTCCCACCAGATACAAATAACTACCGTCACGGGCTTGGTGTCAGAAGTCTTGTGATTTGTCAAGAGAAGCCATAAATCTGGATTTTGATCTACAATTTTTATTATATCATTATTTTTAAATATTGACGACCAATCCCATTACACACAAACACCTACATATATATATAGTAGATTAAACAGATTAGTTTTCCTTTCTTTCAAAAGTCCCACTAAAAATGACAATAAAGTGATTTTTTTTTTTTAAAAAAAGGATGTAAACCTCAAGGAAGTGAGAAACTGGAGAGGGACAAGAGCGACAAAATTTTGGAAGCTGGTAATGGGATGGACCAGTGGTAACTGGCTAAACTGACCCAAGAAAGCTAAATCCCAAGCCTGGAATGAGAAAAGCTACATTCTTTAAGAATTTTCAAAAACTTCAGTAATGACACGTGACTGTGACTGGGAAAGAAGGCAGGATGGCTAACATCAGAAGGTTTAAAAAGCTGACCTAAGAAGCATTTAGATCTCTAGATGCTCGCGCTAACGCATTCTGAGCAACTGCTCTTCCTCACACTCTCAATAATTTATAGATTTATCCTGTGGCCAGCAGGAAACAGAGGGTCTGTGGATTGGGGATGGTAGGCAAGTATGAGAACGTGGATGCCATAATGAATGAAAACGTGGGAATTATGCAGCCTGCATTCTGAATCTTGAAATGAGGCACCCTTCACCCCAGGCTTCTTCCCCATTCAACTCCAAACATACTGGCAGCCTGACCTTTAACCCTCAGACAGGAAACTGGGAGAATGTTCTCTTGGGGAGCTGACCAGTATTCTCTTGGGGTGGGGACATCAAGAGATCCCAGACTAATGGCTCACCTAGATCATTCTATAGTAACACTGACAGTAGTCCCATCAGCATTATTGTAATCAAGTGTTTTAGTCCCCACTACTTTTCATAGAGCAGACAGCCAAGAATCAACAGATATCTGAAAACAGCCTCTAATATAAGAGAGAGGGACCAAACAAACAAAGCAAGACAGAAGACAGACTGCACAGGAGAAAACAAAAAAACAAGAAAACCTTCAAAGAGGAACCAAGTATTCATATTTTCAGAAACAAGATATTGCCTCTACGAGATAAAAACAATATGCAATAAAAAAGAACATTTAAGGAACACAAAAGAGGTTGTATACATTAAAATCGTGTTAGAAATAAATGAAAAATTCAATAGAGAAGGTAAAAAATAAGCTGAGGGAATTCTTCAGAAGGTAGACACAATGTCGAAGTGATTACAATTATACAGGAAATAAAAGAGTTTGAAAAATACAGGAAAACCAGTGCTGGGTTCCAAAATCTAGAAAATAAGAATTTCAGAAAGAAAACTCAGGGGCAAAAGGTCAATCAAGAAATTTTCCCCAATACAAACTGCTAGATTAAGTGTATCTACCTTTTAACTGTCCAGCCCAGTGGATGAAAATGGAATCATGCAATTTCAGAACAAAGTTCTGGCTGGGGGTAGGGCAAGCCACGTACACTGGATCAGAAGGCAGCATTACCTCGCACTTAACACTAGACTAAAGAAGACAGCAGAGCAGTGCCTTCCACACAGAAAGTGAAAGCGCAAAGAATCCTATATTCAACCAAGTTATCAATCAACCCTGAGGCAGAATAAATATGTTTTCTGACATGCACAATTTCCAAAAGTTACTCGCCATTCATCCTTTCCCAAGAAACCACAAAAGGATGCATTTCACCAAAATGAGGCCATAAGCAAACAAACAAACAAACAAAAGAAACACGGGATACGGGAAATAGTGCATCTAATGCCAGAGAAGAAAAATGAACCTCCAAGATGAGAGTAAAAGATGGCACACTACACATTTCAGAAGGAGCAGTCTGATGGAAGACACAAGTCCCATGTGGCTGCTGCCTCTGAAACTTCTGTAAACCTGAGGGCACAATACTCAGAACACCTGGCACAGACACTGTTCCTGGTTCCTCTTCATCACGTGCTGATGTAACCCCCACTCTCCCCACCATTCCCTGCTATCTGATTCAAATGAGACTATTCATTTAACCCTATATACATATTCTGCTTTGCTTAGGTTTGAGAGCTGGACCTACACCTTTGTGAATTTAGTTTCTGGAACATATTAACCTAGTGAACATATTTCTGCCAGATATTTAGTACCAGGCTCATACTATAGCCACACCAGGTGCACCAGCTTGGTGAGTCTTGGGTTACTCAAGTCTTACTCATAAACTTGCCATTGATTTCCCCAGAAGGAGATTTTGTAAACTCTCAGGGAACTGAAACCAGAGCTACCGTTCAGTTTATTTTCTCTGTGGACTTCTCATATAACTTACAATAATATCATCCTGTCCTTACGCAGCTAGGATTGTGCTTGCTACTTAGGTTTACAAACTTAACAGTGTATCGTTTAAGGATAAATTCATAGGCGGTACAACTTTAAAATCAAACAAATAAGCAAGCGAGTGAGTGACTACCACAAAACTCAGGTTAGTGGTTACTTCCAGGGGAGGCGGGTGTATTAGTTTCCCACGGCTGCTATAACAAATTACCACAAACCTAATGAAAACAAGACGGCTTTATTCTCTTACAGTTGCAGAAGTCAGAAGTCTAAAATGAAGATGGAGGCAGGGCTGTTTTGCTCCTGGGGAACTCAGGGGTGGATCCATCTCCTTTCCTCATCTAACTTCTTGAGGATACCTACATGCCTTAGCTCGCGGTGCATCATTCCAAACTTTGGTTCCATCATCATGTCTTTTTCTGACCATGGTTCCTAGTCTTCACGCATTCCTCTTATAAGGATCCCTGTGATTACACTGAGCCCGCCTGCACAATCCAGGATAATCTCCCCACGTCAGGATCGTTATTAACTTAATCACATGGGCAAAGTCCGTTTTGCCATGTGAGGCAACATATGCACAGGTTGCAGGGACTAGGGCCACAGAAGGAAATACAACCTAGAAAGGTCATATAGGGGGCCTTAGGGGGGCTTTTGGTAATGTTCTACTTATTAAGCTGCATGATGGCTAATGGCTACTAATTTTTTTATCTTTCAACTGTACATATGTGTTTAATATACTTTTCTTTTTATGTCAATATGTCATATGTTTCACAAAAGTGGGCTGCACGTGTTAAGTATATGGATCAGGTTATCGTGTGGTGTCCAGTTAGCAAATTTAATCTAGAAGGATACTTATGTCACAGGTCTACAGTAGTGAGGGAAGTGATGCAGAGTTGATTTGGCACTTTCGTCCTTCCAATGTCCTTTGGACTTGGATTCATCAAAAGTAAAATTTTCTTGCCGTATTTGTCTTTTTTTCCCCCCATCTAGGTAAGCGGCATAGAATAGAGAAAATTTAGAAAGAATACAGTGCTTTCAGTTCTTTCCAGAACAAGCTGGAAGATTATTAACTATTACAAATTAGAAATGAAGAGCTGGGGAATACTGATCATCAAATTTTCAAGCTTGAAAGATGTATAAATACACCAGAAGAACATGTTTCCTAGCTAGTAGCTTAGACCGTCTAAATGCATGACTTCTTCCTGTCAAGTTAAAAGCCATTGTCTTCGTTTAAACTGAAAAAAGCAAAAGCTAAGAGATGACATTATACAAGCATCATAGGAGCAGAATGTTTAAAATTTATAATTTTTCATCTATAGAGGTATGAACAAGAATAGGCTACAACTGAGTTGGGACTGATTCCATGTGGATGTTAGGGAGAAATGTGTGCCTCAAATGATGAGTTTGCCCTGAACCTATACCTTAAATTCAGGCTGACTCACTCTGGTACCGTTAACAGAAGTCTCTAACATACCGGCCCTACTGGAAGATTTATTCTAGTTCCCATTATCATAGCTTTTTGATATAGTTATTATGACCATATTAATGATAAAAAACAATTTCCTTATATCCTATAAATGCTATATATAGATCTCTATCAATTGATCAATCTATAGATATATATGCAGTATTATATGGCATATTTTGATATGTATAGTATATAGAGTGCATAATAGTATAACATGATAAAATGACATAGTATATATATATGCATATACATATTTACATATATGATCAAGGCAAATAACATGTCGAATAAAATCAAAATTTGGAAGAGGAGCAGGGATAGAAGTTACCAGACACTGTAACATGCTGATCTTTTATACCTGGAGTTTAAAAGATACAATTTAAAGTACATAACATGGGGGACTTCCCTGGTGGTGCAGTGGTTAAGACACCATGCTCCCAATGCAGGGGGTCAGGCTTCGATCCCTGGTCAGGGAACTGGATCCCACATGCAGGCCGTAGCTAAGAGTTAGCGTGCCACAACTGAGGAGCCCGCGAGCCACAACTTAGGAGCCCGCCTGCCACAACTAAGACCCAGTGCAACCAAAAATATATAAATAAACAAATATTTTTTAAAAATTAAAAAAAATAAAGTATATAATACAAATACTAATGCAAGGTTATATTTAGACATATAAATACAAGCACTAAAGAAATTATATAAATGATCAATTAAATTCTGTTAATAATGCAAAGGATGGAAAAGTAGATAAATTGACAAAAGAGCAAACATAATATTTTATTTGCTTAGTCAACAGATGCTCTCTGGAAGAGGGAGTTGAAAGGAATATGCAAGTTCTGATTGCAAACAAACTACAAGAATAAAAAATATCGAGTGAAACTTTCAAATAAGAGAAGGTGCACACACAACAAACAGTAGAGCTTGGAAACAGCATATTATAAAAGAAGGAAAATAAAAGAAACAATGGCAATAAATAAAGTATAACATGAATTATGGCATATGCGCTTAGACTTTTGTCAGTAAATGTAAATTGTATAAAAATGTAAAGGCCAAAAAGAAGATAAAAAAGCACCTCCTCTCAGACTAGATTACAAGCCTATGCTGTAGAGCCCTATGCAGAATGCAACTCTATATCATGTGAAAGTGACACCAAAGCAAAGGGACCTGACAGAGGAGGAAGGTGAAGGGCAGGCAGGTGGTCGTTGAAAATAAAAATGTGGACCAAGGAGTAATAAGCAAATGAGTGATCAAAGGAAACAGAGATTCTAATCTTAATAAAAACAAGGTTGAATTCAGAGGAAGAGAATTACAAAAGGATACACAGGGAACATGAAAATTTGCAATCCACAATAAATATCTAATAGGAATGAATAACTATGCACCAAAAAACAGACTGACAAATTTCTTAGGGAAAAAACAATAGGAAATACAAAAAGTACACAGAATCCCAATAGTAGTAGATTTCAATGCACCTCTCCTACTTATGACAGATACAGTGGATAAAAAATAAGTATGAAAATAAAAAACAAGAAAAAATGAATAAGGGAGATCTAAAAGTGGTGTGTGTGTGTGTGTGTGTGTGTGTGTGTGTGTGTATTTAACTCCAGATTCAGGAAAAAGTAAGTCTTTACAAGGGCCCATATGACATTCACAACTGATAGCTTATGGAGCCATAATGTAACTTTAATAAGTTCCAATAAAGTAAAAATAGGACAGTAGGACAGAAAATGTTTTTTCATGAAAATAAAAGAATATGTGATAACAAAATTAAGGGAAAAAAGTGAAGAAATTGAAAATAAACTATAAAAACTTGTTGACTAAAAGTGAAAATAAAATCCAAGATTTCAGAAAGTCTAAACAGCAATGAAATAAAACTTATATTAATAAGATGAAAACTATAGATATTAGACTTTGCAAGATTCAATTAAAGTATTTAAGAGAAAAATTCACAGGCATAAATACTAAAACTGATAAAACAATGAAGACTAAAAATAACAACTCAAGAAGAAAACGGATAACAAAAGAAATACCAATAAAATAAAAAAGGAGAAATTCCAAAAATAAAATCATCAATGAATTTAGTAATATAAAGTAGAAATGATTATAGCAATAAAAATAGCTTGCATTATTGTATACTTAATCTATGCAAGGTACTTTATTACAGTTTGAATCTACAGTCCTATTTAATAATAATGATCAAGAAATTTAAAACTATTTTTGAATAGCCAAACCATTAGAAAAGTTGATTAGAAAAAATGGACAAAAAGCAAAAATACACAAGATCAGCTATAAAAAGAACAAAACTACAAATAGAGAATTAAGAAAAAACCATTAGAAAGTATATCAGTAGCATTTGCTGGGAATTTTGACATCTTAGATTAAGTGGATATTTTTAAAATATATATGAATCACCAAAATTGACTCAAGAGGAAATGGAACACAAGAAAATATAAAAAAGCATTAATAAAATTGAATCTGTTATCAAAAATGCTCTCCATTAAAATCTTAGGCATGTGATATTCAACTGTACGCTGCTTAATTGCATAGGAAGACCACTCCATAAAATTAACAACTATAAACAAACAAACAAGTAACCAAACAAAATCCAGAACTTGAGAAATCCCTCGTGCTCCAGCAGAAAAAAGACGCAAAATCATGCCGGGGGACATTTTCACCATTAGGCATTCACAGATCCCCTAAGATAACGCTGTAACAACCACCACAACAAGAACTGCATACCATATGAAGAGTTTGCAAGTAAAAGAATTCACGTAGAAATGAACAAACCTATCAAAGGAACAGTTGTGGGAGCCCAGGATATTTTCATGTATATAATGAAGTTTATTCGCCTTACAAAGTAGTGAGGATGAGTCATTGAATGAAGGTTACTGGAACAATTTACATATACATATTTTCAATATTAAGTCCAAAAACTCAATTAAAAATGGGCAAAATACTGTAATAAGTAATTCACAAAAGAGGAAATCTGAATGACCACTTAGCATATGAGAAAATGCTCACACACTCTGATAATTAGAAAAATGCAAAACATCAGGATACCATCTCACACTTATCAGATTGGCAAAAAATAAATCAAATAAAAGATCTGAAAATACCAATTGCTGGAGGTGATGTGGAGAAATGACATCACTCATACACTCACCTCTGAAAGGGAAAATCATGCATTCACTAAAGGACTAATTTGTTTTTCTCCCACGTTGAATCCTTTGTCCCCCCAATGTCCCTTGGCTTAACACATGTCCCCAGACTTACTCAGAAATCATCTTCTAAGACCCTCTCACTTCTTCCAGATAATATTTTCATTTAAAAAAGGCTAACTGCAACTTATCTGTGTTTCAAACCCTCATCTCCGGCCCGACTGGCCACCGGAAGGATTCAGAAATGATGATGGAACTACACACTTCATGAAAGGATACACGCTTCCCTGCACTCTTCTACTGCATGACTGGTTTGTGATTTCGTGCAGGCCTATTTCAGATGTAAGCACACATCCATAGATCAGTTACTGCATACAGACCACCGCGGTGGCAAACTCACTCTGGCTGGTGACAACGCGGCAGGGTGGAATGCCACCTTCTCCGCAGGAAGAGGGGAATGAGCGAGAATCCCCCAAGTCCACTGTCCACAGAAGGTTCGGCTGGCGTGGCTCTGAACTTCTATTTTGTAACTGACCCACGTGGAAAGGGTTTTTCCACATTGAAATCAAAATGAGTGGGATTGGTTTTGTTTTAACTAGTTTTCCTTCATATGTGAGATTTCTGGCATACAGCCTGAGAGGTCTGCTGTAATGAAATGCATTTAGTGTGAAGAGGGGAAATAGAAAATTTCGTCTTATTTTTACATTTTTTTCCATGCCTGTAAACACCCCATTTCACCTGGCAGAAAACTTTTTCGTGACCAAAGTCTCACAGGCAAAACAGGTTTGGACCCAAAGGAAATAAAGAGCAGCACTCGCTCTTGTCTTTCCTGCTATGCAGAGTGATTTCACAGGCACTAGCCCACTGACTAAGAGGAAGGTTGTGTCCCCTCAGCTTCCCCCAAGGTGGCCTGCCCAGGTGGAGCAGCTCTGATTTACAGGGTAAGTCCTCAAGGACCCAGGCCTGGCCTTCATTCTCGGCAGGCGCTGCTCTTGCCATCAATTTTTACCTATGAACCCCTGCCAGGGAAAGTGGTAACACAGCCTATAGTTTCCTATGCTACTCACCACTTCTCCTTGTGGATGACAGTCATGGGTGCAACGCGAGCTGATTTTATCAGGAGATGCACTTATAGGCTGGTGGTGAGTGCTGTATCAAAATGTGATAGGGGTGAAGGAAACAGGAAGGAGTTTTTCTGCCTTAATCACTCTCCCGACAGAAAACAGAATCGCACAGGTGTGTCTGATCTCCTCAGGGGTTTATCTCCTGATAACCACATCCTCTATGATTCCCTTACTGCTATTTTTTTCCCAGGTTCAGATACAAAGAAGTGATTTTAGATGATTAGATTGACTGACAAAAAACTGTCAGCCAGTCTGCACCATATGGCATTTTAAAGGAGACTATCCACTTTTTGCAGGTCTGGCCGCCATTAGGCCAGTGTCAACAAATTAAATGCTTCCTGGAAGAGCCGGGCTGGTGCAGTAGCCTTTTTTTACATCTTTATTGGAGTATAATTGGTTTACAATGGTGTGTTAGTTTCTGCTTTATAACAAAGTGAATCAGCTATACATATACATATGTTCCCATATCTCTTCCCTCTTGCATCTCCCTGCAGTAGCCTTTTGTATTTACATTTCCAGTGCCCTCTCCACGAGCAATTCAAAACCTAAAGCCTAAAAACTTTCACTGCTCTTAAGAGAGGTAAAGGGCACAGAGTGGGAGTGTGCATCACTACTCCGGAAGTACAGGATTGTTGGCCAGTGCTTTATGATGGATTTGGGGAGGTCAGCTGCTATATCCATACTGATCTAGTGGAACAAATGCAGCGACAATGTGTCTCTCACGTTCAGGCTGGAATAGCAAAAGCCTACGATCAGAGGGTTGGAAGCAACAGATGAGTTACTGTGGGATAATTTCCTATCTGACTCTCAGATAAAGTGATTGTTAATATTTCAACCTAGTTTAATTCAGAGAGAGCTTATGATAATGCTTATATCCCATTTTTGGATTGAGTACTTTGAAAAGTCTGTTCATTAGTATAATGACCGAAATTTTTTAGAGAACAAAATTAAATAGGGAATTACGGAGAAATGAATACTAATTTAGCCAAAGCTTGTTTTCTGTCTGAAGTAAGAGGATGTGACAGTCATCCTTAAATACAGAAGAGTGACACTGTATCACACTTGCAGCTTCTGTGCTCTCTCAGGTGGCTATGCATTACCTTAAATTTTAAATAAGGTATTCTCTTGTAAATTAATGGTCTGTTTTTTTCTTCTGACTTAATAATCATTAAGAGTTCTTGTTTTCATCTTTAAAAAAAACAAGAGCCTGTGACTCTTTTAAAGACATATTACGTACTAAGCTCTGTTCTAGGAGCTGGGGATGCATAGGTGACGTGAAATCTGTGCATACAGGTTTAACATCCTATTCTAGTCAGGGAAATAGTAAGATTCTGATTCTGATTCAATTACTGCCTCTACAGTGAGTACCAGGACTCTTATCATGGCAATTCTGTGCAGTTCCAAAGTGTCCTGACAGCAAACATTTCCTGGGCACTTTCACAGACGAAAGTGCAATTACGTAGTGCATGAGCACTCTGAAGCAACACTGAAAAAACCCAACCAAACGTTGGTGAAAGCAACAAAGGTTGATGCAACTGGTATGATCTAACAAGGCGTGATGGATGGCTCAGCCTAAATGCGTGTGCGTGGAGCTATTTTACATGACATTTATTCAAATATCATGTTTTTAATGGTTTAATGTGCGAGGTTTCCTTTCTCTCAGGGAATCCTTGCGTTTTCAAAATCTTATTTTTCTTATAACCTTGTAGAAGTCCTCCTTCAGTCCACACAGTAAGGGCACAATAAGTATGCGTTAATGCTAATACTAATAAATAATGCTAATAATACTAATTAGTACTACTAATTATAAATTCTCCCTTTTCCTCAAATCTGAGAGTTTTGATTTTTCCCTGGTATAAAAAAATAACAATAGCAAGAGCAACAAATATTTTAAATATTCACTTTCTCCGGAACATGAATTTAGAGATAGATTATAACATTAAGAGTGAAGCCTCGCCTCTAGTTGAAAGAAAGTTCAGCCAGAAAACATACATCACAAGAAGGTAACCTGCCTAGGAAATGATATGAAATACCGCAAGAGAAAATGGGTCCTTGCAGATGGTAATTAAAAGACCACAAGAAAAATTTCTCCTTATACTTACAGCTATAACTGAACTTATACTTACAACTTATAACTGAAATAGGGGTAATATTTAAGTTAAACTAACTGTTATGTATCTAAACCTGATGGGTAGGTTTCCGTCTGTTTATGGTAGAAGAAACAGAAAGGTATACATTCATTTTACTACATGATCACGGCTGCTAAATATGGATAGCATATTTTTGTAAAGAACATAAACAATTTTATAGTTTATCTTTCTAATTTTCCAGTAAGTCCAGGTTACTGATGGCAAAATGACTTGACTCAAATACATACTAAGTTTTCATTTATTTTTCCTGCACTATTCCTGAACACCTGAATGAAACATTTCATGAATGGAAAGTTAATCTACCCAGACCTGGATGCCAAAAGCATTATGAGAAATTAGACTCTTTTTTTGGATTTAGTCAACCACATAGAAGCATTGTGCACAAGGGTTAAGATAGGGACTTGATCTCAAAGTCCAGAGCTTGATCCGTAGTTGAAATAATCAAGGTGCTTTGCATTTTTTTTTTCATTTGAATGGATTCAAATCACCAGCTTACTCAATTTTCACCCAGAACTTAATGCACTGAGGAATTCCCAGGGCATAAAACTTTAAACGTGAAATCATCATTTCTGATGACAAATGTTCTTACTGACATCTGAATCATGGCCATTGTATAAGTTGTGTGTCTCCAGAAATGCATTGGGGTATACGGGTGGATTTGGATACAGCACAACTATCTATACAACTTCTCTATTATTTTTCATTTTATATTTTTTTCCAGGCAGACAAACAAGAGGCTTAGCTTAAGACAGGGATTTAAAACTTAAATCTTTTTGTTTTATGTGAGCAGCTCCATTCAAAAATCATTTTTTAAAACTATTAAGATATCATGGACATTCAGTGGTTTAGGTTGATAGCTGTCACATTGGTGGAAGCCAAACAGGGATCAGCGCCATGACATGAAACTCTAAGATGACGCCTACACTAAGAGTTTAATTCCTGCCTCTGGAAAAGAACTGCCGCATAACACGAGTGAAAGTGAGGAGGAGGACAAAGCAGTTACAATTTAATAAACAGAGACAGTTACGTGCATTGACATTATTACCTTGGTTTGTTTTATGATTGATATTAAATATTAGGTACAGTAGATAAAATAATATTTATAAAATGTTTTTAGAGTATAAAATGAGTCAATATAGCAATGACCTATTCTCTCACCACACTGTTTAAGAAAGAGTACATTATAATTTGTTTTTCAGTTTTATGTGTACATGAAAAGCTTAATAACAAATAAAAATATGATCTGATTAAGGAAGGATATTGAATTATGCTTCTACCGCTACATTTATTTGTAAGACTTTAAAAAAAAAGACAATGATCATAGATTTTGCCTTAGCAAAGAACTGGTATCCCATCAATACGCGTTTCTACAGACATACAGTAACGAAGAGTCAGTCATAATAAAGATGCTTCTACACTAATATTCATAATCGAGTCAGAAATTACTTAATTTCTGTAATAATTCACAGAAATCTACCTTATGATTGTGCCATTTTTCTTTCTTGTGAATACTAACCACCAATATCCAAAGGGCACTCAAACTTCAACTGTACTTTGGAGTTTTTACATTTGAACCTCTCTATAACCTATGTTTTCTGCTTAACTACTTTCCTGGAATCTGCTGGCAGTGTCCCCTCTACAGTGTTTCACAGGTAAAGGTTCATAAAAGCATGCCTCTTTAACTCTTTCTCTGTTTGGATATTGTGCTAAACTCAGGGAGGAGAAGTGCTTTTTTCTTGGTATTACCACATGGATGTGGATCCATCTGAATTTGCCTTGGGCAGTGAGGGAGGGGACAGTATGGCATGACTGTAAATGAAGAAAAATAGGGAAAATTAAGCAAAGCATCCTGTTTACTTTCAGTTGGAAAGTCGAGTAGAACAACCTGCTAAGCCACAGCCTTGTTTTGGGACAGATTATGCATTTCATTAGCAAAAAGGTGGTTTTCAAAAGCACCTTTTTGAAAAAATAATCACTGAACATGAAGAAAAAAAATCACCATTTTAGGTACCATTCCTGGAATAGGCAGACCTCTTAATTTATTTTAACTACTTGGGCAGGGATATTTCAAAGACAGAGTCTCTGGGTACGTTGGCACCAAGATTAAACTGGGCAAGAGCTGGATCTTAAGTTCTTTCCTTGGGGAACATCAGCCATGTACTACTTCTGCAGCCATTCTTTCAGTAGTTCTAAATACGAGCGATTCTGCAGATTATCCTGCCTCTGTAAACAACTTGGAGTTATTACAGGTGGGGATAAATTATTTTGTGGGATTACGTGGAAATTTACAGTGGAAATCTTATAAAACTATGAGCAGACTCTACATGTAGTTAGGAGTCTCAGCCTGTGAAGCTCGGGACATTGGGACATTGTCCTTGCACTTTGGCCTCTTGTGTAGGACAGCTGGAATAAGCTTAATCTCAAAAGAGACTGAAGAACCTTTTTTAAAAAAAAAAACAGGAAAAGAGAGTTGAGGTCCATTAAGTTCGCTTTACAGTCACTTTTGGTGTCAAAGGGAAGAGGCAATTTCATAGTTGGTTTTGACTCCATGGACTGGTAAGAATGACAGTTTATTAAATGGTAGTAAAAACTTAAAATACTAGTTTTACAAAAGCTCTGGAAGATACTGAGAGGCTAAAACATCATTGCATTGTAGCTTTAACGTAGAATGGAAATCAAATGATGGCTAAATGAACATGCTCCATTTTAGATTTCAAAACACTGATGGGAGCTAAAGCAGAGAGCTATACCAACAACATGTGAGCTAGAAAAGCACCAGAGGATATCTTTTGGGTAGGGTTGGGGGGCAGCATTACCAATATGAGGGTATGAAGTAACAAGGCACATCACTGAAGGGGCCCGACAGTGAAACAAGCACGAATAAAGAAACACCATGACAAGTAGAGGGGACAGTTTGTAGCTAGCACACCAGACAGTCTCCTTGGGGAGTTTCTAAAAGCATTAAAGGAATAGTTAGGGACAGAGCTAGGTAAGTACTTCTTTGACACTATTCGACTTTTTCTAACTTTACATCCCATTGCATTGCTGTGGTTTTGGAAAGAGATTAAATATGTGACTGTACAGGCACATCTCTTGACTTGTCTGGGGAAGACACTGAAAGAGTTTAACCGATCAGCCAACTACTGAAGTCTCAAGTAACTTCACTGATAAATCCTTGAGACGTTTGACAAAATGTAGCTGTTTTTTGGTCCCACATAGTCTGGTTTCATTGAATTTTCCACCTTCTAAATCAAAAGTCTATAAATAGAGTTTAATCAGGATCATTTGGCTACTGTTACATTGCTAAGCCAGAAGGCTTTAGGATTGGCCTCGGAGTGAAGGGACCTGCATCAGGGGCAACTGCTACTAACGTGCAGTAGGGCCTTTTGCATCGGTGGCAGAGCTGCAGTAGAAGACCCTGAGCAACTTTCCCCATCCCAGAATTCTACAAGTGTGACGAAAATCCTTCACACTTTAAGCAACAACAGATTCGACTCATTGGATGACAGATTAGTAACCAGGTAAATTACTGGAATCAAAACATGACCAGAAAACAGAAAAGTTCGATCCTAACGCTGGCACTAATCTCACTCACTATGTGATCTTGGACCACCAAATTACTTTCTCTTTGTTTTGTCAAACTCGTCTATGACTTGGAGACGTAGAAGTTAAAACGAGAAGATGATATACAGGCAGACCTCATCTCACTGCTCCCTGCATTACTGTACCTCGCAGAGACTGTTTTTTACAAATTGAAGGTTTGTGGCAACCCTGCAACAATCAAATCTATTGATGCCATTTTCCCAACAGCATTTGCTCACTTCATGTCTCTGTGTCACGTTTCACAATTCTCAAAATACTTCAAACTTTTTCATTTTTATCATATTTGTCACAGTGATCTGTGATCAGTGACCTCTGATGTTACTACTATAACTCCCTGAAGGCTCAGATGACGATTAGTATTTTTTAGCAATAAAGTATTTTAAAATTAAGGTACAGGCATTGTTTTTTAGACATAATGCTATTATACACTTAATAGACTACAGTATAGTGAAAACACCACTTTTTTTTTTTTTTTTTTTTTTTGCGGTACGCGGGCCTCTCCCGTTGCGGAGCACAGGCTCCGGACGCGCAGGCTCAGCGGCCATGGCTCACGGGCCCAGCCGCCCCGCGGCATGTGGGATCTTCCCGGACCGGGGCACGAACCCGCGTCCCCTGCATCGGCAGGCGGACTCTCAACCACCATGCCACCAGGGAAGCCCTGTAATTCATCTTTGAAGAAGTTAAAACTCATCACAGTAGCCTACAAAATATATTTAAATAAAAGCAATTATGTACATAACAACTGTGAACTTTAATTACCATCGCAATAACCAGAACCATAGAATCTTAGAGTTGGGAGAAACCTTAAAGTTCACAGAGTGTAGTGGTCTCCAAATTCTTTACTGTGTCAGCCAAACCCCTAACCAAAAAAAAAAAAAAAAAAAAAAAAAGTCCTATCTAGAAGTCCAATATCTACACCCAGTACGAGTAAATAGAAGCGAGCAGAGTGTCCCTCCCATGAACTCACCCAAAAATGTTCACTTCCCCCAGTCCTCGGGGCCTTGCAGATGTCCCATCTCCTGTGTACAGGCTGGAACCTCAGTGGTTTATCTCTTTCTTCTACAGACAAAAAGCTGAAATCCAGGGAAACTGCTATTCATTCAGTAAATATATGCTGAGAGTTAAAATGCTCAGAAAAACAATCCAGTTAGCTAAGAACAGAGCGGATCCTGGAGCCCGAACACGCGGGCTCCCTCAGAGCTCTGTTTCTCCACTGCTTCCCTTCATGGTCATGGAAAGACACAGACCCAGGAGAAAAGTCAGTTCTTCAATAGTCTGGTGGCATGGAAAGTGGCTGAGTGTTTATTAAACAAAGGGGTTGTACTCTTTCATCTTCACATATAAACCTATGTCTTTGATCGAAAACAACAAAGATCTGCTGCTATCTTGACAAGGAACGCATGGTTATCCATCTAAGCAGATTATGGGAAGACGTCCCTATGCTGATACATTCTGATTCACCAAGGGAATCCAGCTTCCCCTGCTTTGCTCTGTTTGGGACTCAAATTAAAATTTTTGAAAATTGCTTTCCTTATCAAAAGTAAAAATAAAAGCAAATCAACTTCCTATGTGTGTCTTTTAATATCTCCACTCTAAAATAAACATGGTGAAAATAATTGTCAGCTGTATCTTCTATGTGTAATGCCATAAAAATGGACACATCTGAGAAGGTTAGTGGCTGGAACCCCTCTGATTTAAAGCATACTAACAAAAGGAGTACATGTCAACAAGTTTTTAATGGCTACCATATGCCCAGCTAAAATCCAACTAGAAACGAGCCGGACTGAGCCAGCAATGGGGCAAATTTTTTTGCTGGCTCTTATTTCTCTCTAGGAACTTTACCCAGGGGAATGTATGACTTGATTTTTAAAGTATCAAAAGCCAGTAATTAGAAGGTACAGAACGCACCAGAAGGGATAGTGTAAAACAAAAACAAAACAAAAGGGAAAAGTCCTTAGCCTCCTTGGCCTAGGATTCCAGCACAATTGTACTTTTATATATTTTTTCTTAATTTGTGTTTTCTGTTTGTTAGATATTTCTAAGCAGCTACAGGGTGATGTAATACCAGCTATGCTTAAAGTTATTTTTGCTAGTAAGTGCTTATAAAATAATTATGGCTTAGTATAAGAAAATTAATAAAACATAAGATTTCAAAGAAAAACAAGATCACTAAGAGGTGGAACAGAAATTTTTCTTTTTAAGTTTCTGTGCAAATACATATACATCTTTGAGAAACCTGGAATCAGAGTGTTTCTCTGTGATAGTGGTAAGGTAATATGACATGGTACAAAAAACTCTGGACTGGTATTAGAGGGCCCGTGATGTAGACACTACTGCTTTGCCAGTAAGTAGATGAGTGACCTGGGCAAGTCCCACTACCTCTTGGATGTCAGTTTCCTCTTCCGTGAAAAGATAAATTAGGACTAACTCAATAAAGGTCCCTGTAGTTTGAAAATTCTTCAAGGCTGATTATTATTATCAATATTGAGTAATTACCATATGGCATAATACATACATTACACATGAGTAAAATAATTAAGTATAAATTGCTTTCGTGTGCTATGCCATGATAGGAACATCTAAATCCCGGGGACTCAGATAAGAAAAGACTTAAAGATGAGGAAACAGGATCTCAGAGAGGTTATGAATGAGACTTTCAGAGGCCAGTACGTTGCTTTAGGTTTTCAGCTGAGATGACTACTGTGCAAAATCATTTACTTTTGCCACATGGATTGAAATCCAGCTTAGTGCCAAGAGGAGAATGTCACACATCCATCCATAACCCTACTTGCACGTTCAAGCTATTGCTCCAGTAACCCAGAAAATAAACACGTATAAAGTTAATGGCTGCTACGAGTTCAACAGGCGAGAAAAGTAGTGTAATAATTGCCATTCAAAAGTGGTTCAAGCACCAGTTTGATTATCAAACTGACACATAGGAACATTTATATATTTGCAACAGTTTTTTCCTATATGTTTACCTAATTCTATACTGATGAATCACCAGCTTCGGAATGAAATGACTAAAAATTCCTTGATGGATTGGGTGTCTTTTATTTTGGGAAAAGAATCCAAAGCCCGCAGCAAGAAAGCCAGGTTCACTGGAGAGCAGGTGGTACTTTGGGAACATGAGTGTGGGAGGGAGCCTTAAGACACTTCCCTTCCCCTTCTACAAACTTCAGCATGGCACTGTGAGAGAAGGTCCAGTGGATAACGGTAAATCCCCATATGCTTGACCCTCAGAAATATTCTTTTTGGCATGTTAGTTAAGAGCAAAGTCATATTTAAGAAGTATCTTACTATGAGAGTCTGCACTATATCTCTTGCACAAAACTCCATGAAAGAAAAGCTCTAACTCCAGATATTATCCCATGTCCTCTAGTACTATTACCTACACACTCACTCACACACATGTAGGGATGCACATAGCTACATATACCGTTCTGATAGCCCTTAAACACAAGGGGACTAAGGAAAGATGATTCAGGCGTGCCTTCCCAGGTGCTCTGGCGTTGTGTCAAAGTTGGTAACAATTATCCACCCACCTCCAGAATTTCCCAAGAATTTTGAATTTCAAATGGACTTATCCTCTTCTTCATTTTTTGCATTGAAAACATACTGTAGTTGGGTTAGAGATCACCATATTCTGCCTCAGGACTGTTGGATATGGGGTGAGAGCTTTTTGGCAAGAAAATATCAAAGAGTGAAGAAAAGAACTCATCTCTGGGAATTTGGAAAGCACTTAGTTTTCAAACCAAGACTGTCGGTAGACTGTTATATCTCCTGGTTTGACATTTCTCTCCTAAACTTTTGGGTTTATTTGATGTCTTTTTTGAAGAATCTCTTAAAGCATTATTTCCTTTTGTTGAAAGGATGTATTATCAAGAAAAAAATTGGGCTTACAAATTTTTATTTTCTAGAAATGATAAAACAACTTCTAAGAGTAAGATAAAACATGCAAATTATTTTATTTTGCATTTTGATTATTTAAACACATTATGTTATAAATACATTTTATATGGCTTGAAAATAATTTTTTAAACGTACATATAATGTCTCAGTACTGCCCCATCCACATTCACCAGCTGCACACTGTTCAATCTTTTTACCCCATAGGTAACTATATTTATTAGTTTCTTGTGTATCTTTCTACTCCTTTTTGGACAAGTAGAAACAAATAAAATGATATCTTTTATTTTTATTTTATTATGGTAAGAATATTTAATTTAAAATCTATCCTTTTAACAGATTTTAAGTGTACAATAAAATATTGTACGGTAGATCTCTAGAGCTTACTCATCATGCATAATTAAAATTTTCTGCCATTGTTTAGCAACTCTTCATTTTCTCCTCCCCTGCCCCTATCTCTTTACACATGTTAGGTCGGCTGTTATCGAAAGAAACTACAAGACAGCAAGTGCTGGTGAGGATGTGGGGAAACTGAACACTTGCACTCTGCTGGTGGTAATGCAAAATGGTGCAGCCACTACGGAAAAGAGTTCGCGAATTCCTTAAAAAATTAAAAGTAGAACTACCAAATGATCCATCAATCCTGTTCTGGGTGTTTATCCAAAAGAATTGAAATCAGAACCTCAGAGAGATGTTAGCACTCCCACATTCACTGCTGCGCTAGTCACAATAGCCAAGATGTGGAAACAATCTAATTGTCCACCAGTGGATGAGTGGATAAAGAAAATGTGATATATTCGTGCAATAGAACATTAATCAATCTTAAAAAGGAAGGAAATCCTGCAATATGCAACAACATGGATGAACCTTGAGGACATTATGCTAAGTGAAATAAGCCAGTGACAGAAGGAAAAAATACTCCATGGTTCCACTTATGTCTAAAACACTTAAACTCGTGGAAGCACAGAATGGAAAGATATAAGTTTTTATTTCTTCCCTTTCTTACGCAAATGGCGGTGTACGGTATATTCTGTAATGTAGATTTCTGCTCTTCACTTGATAATATATCCTGGGTATTTTTCCAAATGGGGGGGGCATAGGGTGTTTCTTCATCCTTTCTTACAGCTCTAGAGTATGTGAGATACAATAGTTTATTCATCCAGTTCCCAGTAGATGTATTCTTGGATGGTTTCTGGGTTTTTGTGACGAAAATATGCAAAAATTCAGGTAAATATATAAGATAAATTTTCATAAGTGGTATTTCTGAGGTAAAGAATCACATGAATTTGTAACTTAAATAAATATTGCCAATCAGCACCATTTTGAAGACAGTTCTAAGTATTTGGAATACAAATATAAGATTTTGTTCTTAGCACAGGGCCTGGCCAAAAAAAAAAAAAAAAAATGAATTAGAACCGTACTAAATTATTTACATGGAGCTAATTATCAGAATTTTTTAGGGAACTTTTCTCTAGTTGCGGTGAGCGGGGGCTACTCTTCATTGCGGTGCGCGGGCTTCTCACTGCGGTGGCTTCTCTTGTTGCGGAGCACAGTCTCTAGGCACGCGGGCTTCAGTAGTTGTGGCACGCGGGCTCAGTAGTTGTGGCGCACGGGCTCAGTTGCTCCGTGACATGTGGGATCTTCCCAGACCACGGCTCGAACCCATGTCCCCTGCATTGGCAGGTGGGTTCTTAACCACTGAGCCTCTAGGGGAGCCCAGATTTGTATTTGGAAACCACCAGTTCACTTTCAAGCATAGATATTATATTCATGGTTATATTTTTTAAACGTGATTTGGCATTTATCTATCAAACATGGTACCTGGGATCTCAGATAATTTTATTCACCCTACTTTTTTGGAACATAAGAAATGCAGCAAGTTTTGATGCCTCATCACCCAGCCAGGGTGCCCCTGAAAGGATCTGGATTGCTCTGCCAAAAGCAAAGGCAGTTGTTGTGTTACAGGGAATCAGGCTGATCTGAGAGAAGCCAAGATTTAAACAGATTTAGGGCAAAATAATTTCGTTGCATTTCATCACCAGCCCCTAAAAGTCTGAAATTTGGTGGCTAGTTATTTTTAACTCAGAAGAAACGTGTCTAAGAGGCAACCTGTGACAAATGTTGTGGGAACTTTATGTGGAAGGGTTTTTATTGTTGTTGGCTGGGGTTGGGTTAATCCACTGGAGAGGAAATGACTGTTGTGTCTGAACGGACATAGGTTGCATTTCTATCTGGGCCAGAGAGGTCTCCTCAGGTTGAATCTGGCACATTCAACCCCCAGACTCAGATCATTTCAGCGTGGACAGGGGATAGAGTAAGAGAAGAGAGGGTGGGTGGATGGCGCTAACATTTCTCCCACTGGTCCCGGGTTGTGACAAGGGAAACACGTGCTCTCCTGACGGTAACTTGATTTGTCTGCGCTTAAAAGTGACTGTCAGAATCTCTATATGTGAACTTTCTCAGATTTTTCCAAATTCGAACTTAATTTTTCACATACCTATATTAAAGTAATACGGGGTTCTAGAGCACAAACTGAGCTGATAAATTCATGAACTCTATGTAATATCTAACAACTGGAATACAAAAAAAATCAGTCTGTTGCATACTTAGTCT